>NC_045427.1:300677421-300959921 GCF_902635505.1 Sarcophilus harrisii
ATCAAAAATTTGAAAAGCAAGACCTATAAACAAAGCTTAAAAGACACAGCATCATGAAACCTTGAAGAAGAAAAGGGTAAGGGATAGTTTTGAAACAATAGGATAACTGTCATATACTATTTATCTTTGCTGAGAATAAAACAAGGTACTTTGAAAAAGGGGATAGTATCTGAGGAATTAGAGCTAGAAGACTCTTTGGAAGTCCTCTTTTTGAATCTACTCATTTACAAATGAGGAAACAAACTCCCAGATGCTAACTGACAGTATTTAAATTCAAGTTCTTTATCTTACTCCAAATCTCATGTGAGGTTTTTTTCTTTTCTGTTAAAAGGGGTCATTCATAAAATGCCATATTTATTTCAACCTAAGCCCTTCTCCACCTCCACACTCACTGATCACAGTACGAATAATATATGTTTACATATACATCTCTTTTAATTTTAAAAACACTTCATAACCATCATCTCACTTGATCTTTACAAGTGATATAATCCATTTTATTATTATCCATTATCTATCATTATTTCCATTTTATGGAAAATCAAGTCTTAAAAACATTATTTGTTTCTACAAAAATCACACAGATAATAAGAGGTAGAATTGAGATTTGAACTTAGGTCTTCTTCAAATAAATTCAATATTCTGTATATACCTCTTTGTCTCCAAAAAAGCAAATAGGAAAATATGATAATTGTTTTCCATCAATGACTTCAGAAAATTAAAATTGCTGAACCCAAAGAGAACAAAGAGGAAAATATCCATAAATACAAAAATATTTAGAATAATTCTTTTTGTGGTAGCAAAGAACTGAAAAGTAAGGGAATGCCCACAAATTATGATACACAAATGTAACAGCATACTATTGTGCTTTAAAACATGATGAATGGAAGGTTTCAGAGAAACCTGAGAAAACTTGTATGAACTGATGCAGAGTAAAGTGAACAGAACCAGAAGAATAATTCACATAACAGCAATGCACAGATGACCAACTTTAATTACCATCCATAATATCAGAGCACTGATGTTGAAGCATGCTGTCAACCTTGTGACAGAAAAGCAATAAATTCAGGATACAGAATTAGACATTATTTATAAATAATCAGTGGGAAATAGTTTTTAGTTGATTATATATATTTGTTACAAGAATTTTTCTTTTCTTTTTTTTCTAATGATGGAAAAGAGGGAGAAGGAATAAAGGATATATTTTTGTTAATTAAAAAAATTTAAAAATTAATAGGGTTATACTGTGTACATGCCTAATTTCTCCCTAATACTATTAGGCTTTTCTCATTCAAAGCTTCATTCTAGTTGGGTTATTTTTTTTCAATTTAGTCATATTTTCAATCTTTAATAGGCTTAAACTAAAGTAGGAAATGTCTACTGTAGGTTAGATATGAAGAGCTTTTCTCTACAATAGAGGTAATTAGAGACACTTCAGTTGCGGAATTCCTTTCTCTAGAGGTTTTAAAAAAAAATAAAAAGGAGTCATATCTCTGGGATTTTCATAATTTGTGCCTGAATTACTTTTACAAGTAAAGGAAAGAAACCCACACTAAAAAGGAGAGGTATTTATAAAGCAGGGGCAGGATCTGAACAGCAAAATAAATTATCCCCCAAATAACTGTATCTATGATAGTTTCCCCATTCCTAACATCACCAGAAAAAGAAAAACCTTAATACATTGAAAGAAGAATCTGGATTTTGAAATACTGTGGGATCTTATCTAATAAAGTTCCTTTTTTCAGAGATGTTAAGGTCTTGCATACATTTATACTCCTGAAGTAATTCCATATGTCCACATCATTACACCATTAGGAGCACTCATCTCAGAACTGCTAATCCATAGTGTTTAAATTTCCATTCTCTTTCTAAGATAGATTCAATACATTGGCACTATCATTACCCACACAAAGAAGACAATTAACAAAGGTCAGATTTCATGTATATAAGAAATTCAGTTCAAGGACAATGCATTAACTTCCCTAAGAAATATATCTGGGTATCTATTCTTCTGAAAAGCTGTGAATACAAAATGTGAGCTCTTCTAACATTATTGGTAATTTCTTCCTCTTTTGATCACATATTACTTTATGCTCCTCTTAGAGACCTATATTCTATGTTTTATTATAGTTATCAATACATACAGTCTTATTAATTTTTCCCACACTTAATAAAGGCATGTTGAATGTGGTTGATTTCTATCACAAAGAAATGAAGAGAGGCAGTTAACTCTCTTAGATAGTTGTTGTAGTAGTACTTCAGGACCAAAAAAGATGAACAATTCCTTCCTATGAATAGAACATAAAACATAAAGGGAATTTTGCTATTAAGAAAAAGAATTTTCTTCCTTGATTTCCCTTCCCATACCATATTGCCTTAACTTATTGAAGGATATCCAAACCATTAGCTTCTACCTATGTGTCCCAGACACTAACATGATCTATGCCAATTCCAATAGTCCTCATTTGGCTATAAAGGAGTCATAAGAATAGGGGTACCACTAAGAAGCTGTTCTGTGATTTTTTTTTTGTCTTACATCCAACTATTGCCCAAGTCCTATGACTAAACTTAAGACTTTAGGAGATTGAAAAGTAATTCTTCCCAGAAATAGTTTTCCAGATAGGGATTTACAGCTTATTAATTCAACAACCCATCATATGCAAAATAGTGCTTTGGAAATGGTACTTTGAAATCTCTGTGTCTATTTAATGGGGAATTAACTAAGATTACTAATGAATGTATAAATGTGCCATTGGGTTCACTAACTTTGAGTTTGGGTTGGTAGTCTAACTACAATCATAACATTGTATATTTAAACCTTAGAAATGGTCAAAATTCAATTCTTTATAAAGGAGGTGAGAAATACTATCATTTGCCCAAGGTCACCCAGACAATAAATGGCAGAACCACATCTGGAATTCAGTCCTTCTAACTCCAAAACTGCTGTCCTTTTCACAGCAATATTGGTAGGGAGGAAACCATTGAGTGAACTGAAAGAAATTCCACAAATCTATGACATTGCAGAAGAATGCAAAAAAAAATGTTTTCCAAGTTGTAATTTAGACCCTTTCGATAATATTTGTGCAGCATAATCTTGGTTCTATGCAAATTACACCTAGGACAACTGAAGTGTATAGAATAGAGTATGTCAGAAAGACCTGAGTGCAAATCAGCCTCAGACACTTACTAGCTATGTTGTCCTAGACAAATCACTTAATCCTATTTTTCTCATTTGCAATATGAGCTGGAGAAGGAAATGATAAACCATTTTAAAATTTTGTTTGAACCCTTTCATGGACAAGGAACACTCCACTTATCACTAAAAAATGGACCTATATGGACTTCTTATTCATGAAAGGGTACAAACTGAAAATATTTCAGTATCTTTGCCAAGAAAACCCCAAATGGGATCACAGAGAGTCCGATGCAACTGAAAAACAATTTAATAACAACATGCCAATTATAAATTAGACATCTTTAAATAGTTGAATTACTCCAGATTTACTCCCCTTTTCTTTTTCTCTCCTTCCTATTCTTATGTTCACAGTTAACACATTGGCATAAAGCAGCCCAGAAAACAATTTTTTTTATGAATGATACACATGCAACCCGATGGATGCTAAATAGCTCAAAAAACAGATAAATAATGTAGGAGAAAAATCATCATTAAAATAAGGTATCCTGTATAGTGTATTACTTTCATTAGGAAGCAAAAAGTCAAGGAAGTCATCTGTAGACAAATGAAAAAATTAATCCAGTGAGTTAGAAATTTAAAATGAGAGTCAACAGAACCTAAACTAATTGGTTTTGTAACAGTATACTGTTTCTATGCTTCTGAAGGGACAAGGAGGCCTCAATGTGGGAAGCAAGGAAAGGAGGTATGTCCATGGCAAAGACTGACTAAAGACTTGTTGGTCAAGAGAAGTATATCTGAGAATGATGTTGCTCATAATCCTCTAAATTCCCAGCCCTGGAACAATGCCTTGATGACTACATCCTAGTTATAACTTAAAAAGTAAATAAAAGCTCTCTTTAAAGGTTCAATGGAAGTTTAAAAACTTAATTTTGAAAATATAATCAAACAGCTCAAGAATAAGCTCTCCTATACTACAAAAGATCTACAACGTACTAGCTCCCACAGTAAATTTGGAGATGGGGAGGGAAAGGACTTGAAGCTTAATTGGACTGACCAATTAGATCATATCACATACAGCCAAAGTAGGCTTGGGATAAGGGAAGTTGCTTGCTATAGAATGAATACATATTGTTTCAGCAAATCTTACCAAAGGGGGCCAGAAAGTTTTAATAGAATGACAATTTCTATATACTGAGAACTTTTTTCAAAAGTCCTCAATCCTTGTGAAGCAAAGGAATGTCAGGGGAAGATTATAAGATATGTAGATATTTACAATCTGGAAGGATGAGAAATATTGACTGTTAGTGGTGCTTTGGTTTGCACTTTTTCATGAATCTGGAGAAGTCTATGTAACCCAATCCCTTTTTCCTTTTTTTTTTCTTTTGCTGAGGTGATTAGGGTTAAGTGCCTTGCCTAGGGATGCCTGAGATGAGATTTGAACTCAGGTCCTCCTGACTTCAGGGCTGGTACTCTATCCATTGCACCATCTAGCTGCCCAGTCCAATCCCATTTTCTGATAAGTGGAGTTTTCAGCATATAAAAAAGGACACGAACAGAGCAAAAATAGTCCCAGCTAAAATGTCTTTTTTTGCCTAAAAAGCAACCATGCATTTTTTTCTTTTCACTAAAAAGAAAATTCAGTTTTTAATTCAGACACCTTGAGCAAAAATTTACCCTGCTAAATGGTGTTGGGGTGTTGGGTTTCAAAAAATATCATTTCATCAGCATTCTTTGTATTCATATTTTTAAAATGTGCTAATTACAAATAATTATAAGATTATGCTGGCTGAATTTCAAGCTCTGGCAGCTTTTCCCAAGCTGGAAAGATTTGAATCAAGGCCTAGTTCCAGACTAAACATCTTCTGTCTGAGAGAGAACAAGAAAGCAGAATACAGAAAAGCATATCACCATAAAGCTAGCCTCTAAATGATGGCTTTTTTTTTTTGCTCTAGCAAGTCACAGAATGAACAAATATATAAAATCACCCTTGTGCCGTGAAATCCTCTTCCACTTTGGAATAGTTGCTTCTAACAGAATTATAGAGGAGTGGGCAGGGGGAAAGATGGAAGGGTTCTTTTAGTTGTATCCCAAACTGGTTCCTGTGCTCTAGAATGCACACTTCCTCATCTCTGCTTTTCAGAATCTTAGGATTCTTTGAAGGCTAAGTTCAAGGGCCACCTCTTCTGTAAAGTCTTTCTTGATTAATTCCATTGTTATTTCTCTCTCCAGCTCAATTTGCATCATATCATAATTATACATGATGTATCCTTTCCTCTAGAAGAATTCAAGTTTCTTAAGGTATTTCATTTTCAAATCCACCACCTAGCATAGTGCCTTGCACATAGTAATTGCTTAATAAGTATTGTTTAATTGAACTGAGGGTTTCTTTGATGAAAAGATTGGAGGGAACTGAAAGGATTTCACAGATGATTTTCTGTAGCTGTCCACATCTTTTTTGGTAACACATTGGACTGAGCAGTGTAAAGAATATAAAATGCAGCTAACTCCTGAACTTCAGACTGCATTGATGAATTTCATCCATACCCTAACATTCATTGGAATCTAATCATTTGGAAAAATTACATCAAAACTGAATCTCACACTTCCTCAATACTCCCAATCCTTATGGTCTCTCCCTTTAATTGGAGAGGATGGAGGGTAAACTATAGAAAGCTCCTTCCAGAGTTTCCATTTAATAAGTGGGTACAAAGCAACTTCTATCATCACTCCCCCCATGACTTCTGGACTTTATCATGCCTCTACAGGTATCTCATTTTCCCTCCTGCCCTTTCAGGGTATTTTATTTTATTTGTTATCTTCTACCATTAAACTGAGAGCTCCTTAAAGGCAGAAATTGTCTTTTATCCTTCTTTATGTCCTCAGAACTTAAAAAAAAAATGCTCAACAATAATAGAAATTTAATAAATTAATAATATAATATACATTAATATTAATTAATTAAAATAAATTTATTTAATTTAAAAATTAATAAATGTTTATTGACCAACTGACCGATAACCATTATTTGTTGTTTTTTTTTTTTTAAGCAAATAAGAATCAGCTTGGCAAAGAAACTAGAGAGTTAGCTTTGAAGCCAGGAAGGCCTAAGTTTAAGGCCTATTATACATACTGTTTGTGAGACCCTGGGCAAGTCACTTAAATTCTCAATGATTAGACAAGTCTCTAAGATTAAAAGACCTGCATTGATAAATGGAGTTTCCACAACCCAAAATTTCTGTCCCAGTAAAATTACAAGTCTAGTCTCTATGCTTGTCTGAATCAGCAGAACAAGATGAGATCTGGGAGACTGCCGCCTATGTAGACATTAAAAATTTTAAGACTATATATTTAGAGACAGAAGGGACCTAGAAACTACCTAATTCAATCCCTTAATGATGCAGATAAGGAAATTGAGTCCCAGTGAGGTTGTTACATGCTCAGACACAATGTGTTAGATTCTAATCTTCAAAAGCTATACTCTTTCAACTGTACAATTTATTGTTTGGTTGTTTTCAGTCATGTCTCATTATTTGAGTTTTCATGGCAAACATACTACATTGGTCTGCCATTTCCTTCTCGAGCTCATTTTACAGATGAGGAAACTGAGACAAATAGGATAAAGTGACTTGTCCAGGATCACACAGCTAGTAAGTGTCTGAGGCTAGATTTGAATTCATATAAATGAGTCTTCCTGACTCCAAGGCAGACACTCAATCCACTGTGTCACCTAGTACCCAACTGCACAATACTGTTTTCCATATTTAATATAATAATAGATATTATTATGGAAATATTTGTATTCAATGATCTGTTGAAAATGAGCACAAATCACCATTTCTAGTCATATGAAAAGGTGCTCTAAATCACTATTGATCAGAGAAATGCAAATTAAGACAACTCTGAGATACCACTACACACCTCTCAGATCAGCTAAGATGACAGGAAAAGATAACAATGAATGTTGGAGGAGATGTGGGAATACTAGGACACTGATACATTGTTGGTGGAATTGTGAATACATCCAACCATTCTGGAGAGCGCTTTGGAACTACATTCAAAAAGTTATCAAACTGTGTATACCCTTTGATCCAGTAGTGTTTCTACTGGGCTTATATCCCACAGAGATCTTAAAGGAGGGAAAGGGACCCACATGTGCAAAAATGTTTGCAGTAGCCTTCTTTGTAGTGGCAAGAAACTGGAAATTGAATGGATGCCCATCAGCTGGAGAATGGCTGAACAAATTGTGGTATATGAATATTATGAAATATTATTGTTCTGTAAGAAATGATAGGCAGGATGATTTTAGAGGCCTGGAGAGACTTACATGAACTGATGCTAAGTAAAAAGAGCAGAACCAGGAAATCATTGGACATGGCAACCACAAGATCATACAACAATCAATTCTGATGGACGTGGCTCTCTTCAATGAGATGATTCAGAGCAGTTCCAGTGATCTTGTGATGAAGATAGCCATCTATACCCAGAGAGAAGACTATGGGAACTAAGTGTGGATCATAACATAACATTCTCACTCTTTTTGTTATTGTTTGTTTGCATTTTGTTTTCTTATTCATTTTCTTTCCTCTTCATTTTCATGATCTTTCTTGTGCAGCAAAATAATCATATCAATATGTTAACATATATTGGATTTAACATATATTTTAACATGTATAACATATATTGGATTACTTGCCATCTGGGGGGGGTGGGGAAAAGGAGGGGAAAATTTGGAACACAAGGCTATGCAAGGATCAATGTTGAAAAATTATCCATACATACGTTCTAAAAATAAAAAGCTTTACTAAAAAATAAAATGAGCTCAAATCAAAGGAAAAAGAAAGCTTTTGCCAGTCAAAGAAGTTAACCTTGCATATTATATAAATAAAAGGCCAATTTCTTATTGAAGGGGTTAAGTGATCCACCTGCCTTTATTCATCATGACCTTGTTAGTTGTCTCTATCTATAGAATATGATAAAGGTTCATCAGTAAAATTCTAGCTATGAAAAAGGAATTATGTCTAATTATTTAAATCAAAAAAGGAAAAATATGCAACAGATAAGCTATAAAATATAATTTGATACATGTCCTACCAATTTAGTTCACCTTTGTATATTTTAGTCAGACAATGAAGAGGAGAGTCTATTACAAACTTTTTTTTAATTACAAACTCTGACCAATATAATTTTTAAAATCTATTTTATTTTAAATATAAAATTCTCAAATATATAGCACAATTCTATCTGTGCTTATTACTGATATGAATGAAGTTTAAAAAAAAAAAAGCTTGATTTCATTAAAAGAATACTTGTCTGAGAAATAAGGAACTTCTGTTGTAGTTCCAGCTTTGCACTTAATTTACTTTAAATCTAGGCAAGTTACTATACTTCTAGAGCCCCAGAGAAAGACTGAGTAAATTCCATCATTTCAGTAAGGAGAAAAAGAAGAAAGTTCTTTCCACATCCTTTAGAAGAAGGGTAGCATCCATTCTCTAGAAAATCTACCCTCGGTCTCTTAGCATGGCTGACAGTTCTCAACTACCCAAACTCTGAGAAGAGGGACTGAATGGAGGATAATAGTTGGGGAATATGGACCGTATAGGAGGAGTGCCACACTGATGAGACCCTTTGAGGTAGTAGACCAAGACCAACAAGTACATGACAGTGTAGTGACACTACAGACTAAAAATATTATGAGTGCAAGGAATAGGCAAATGGACTACCTATGCCAAAAATGAACCTCTTGGATGTTAGCTACCTTTTAATACTCTGGCACAAAATCTCAATTGCTATGACCTAAATATGTCTCTTTCTTTCTGTATCTCCATTTCTTCATCTATAAAATAATGACATAATCTCTAAAGCTCGTTTCTATTCCTAATTGTGGTCATTTTGCTTCTTTAAAATACATTTTAATAATAATAAATTTTGATTTAATCTGGCTGACATTCTCTTCTATTATAAGGATTTAGTATGGCTTTAATGTATTAAAATGTGTGATAGTTTGAAGACTTTATTTCTCCACAAGCAGCCTCTGTATTTTTGTTTTGGATAATGGATTCTTTCTTTCATCTGCTATGCAGTGCAAAATTTAAACAATTATTATTTTCCAGTCAGCATGGGACAGTATCTCAGAAGCCAATGGGTGCATGTCCCATTTTAAAAATATTTGAAGACAATTAAGAGTAATAAACGTTTTGAGTTAGATAAAATTTGAGTGTTTTAAATTTCTTCCTGATATAGTAATTTTCTAAAATGAAATATAGTTTCAATATTATGATAAAGATGATTTAGCTCAATTTAGTTTAGGAGCAGATGAATTTATTGCTGAGGATGGGAGGTGATTAAATAATCTATTTGAACACTTTTATTTAGAAATGAGAACATGGAAATCCCAAGAAATTAAATGATTATATAAATACATTAGGTTGGAAGGGACTTGATTACCTCCCTAATTTTAGAGAGATAAGTAACTGAGGTACAGAGAGGTTAGGGGAGGTGTCCAAGGTTTCATAGGTGGTGTTTAAACTTGTGTCCTGAGACTTCAAATACAATGTTTTTCCTTCTGTATCACGCTAATCCATTTTTCTGGTTCCTAGTCTAGGCCTCTTTCTTCCCATGGCAGTCAACTATGTTTCAAGTCCTCTTCAACTATATTCCACTTAAACCTTCAAAGGACATATGTAAAAATGATGAAAGAAAAGAAAGAAAGCTAAGGCTCAAAAACCATTCATTCTCTTTGCATTGAAAATTTATATAGAATTTAGAATTCATTAGGGTTACAATGTTTGGAACACACAGATCTTAATTCCCCATCTTTTTGGACAAGATCCCATGAAAAATCACACTTAGTCCTATCTAGTCTTTAAATTCTAAGGAGATACATATGCACACATATATGTATGTATATGCACACACATTTAAGACACAATTGTAATAGGAAATTATCCCTTTTATTCCTGAAATGCTCTATAATAATGGTATTGTATATGATGAGGAAGATTCCTCCTTCCTCTTTTACTTGCTCCTTCTTCCTTGCTCTACATTGAATGAGTAGAGGTTGTCAGCAATTTTCTTCTGTCCACAGCTGGGAAATGATAGTTTTCTGCAGTTGGCTGCCACTTGTTTTAATTATGGATATTAATCATGGCCATCTCCTGATGGCATTCTCAAAAAAAAAATCAGGACTTTGTTTTGTTTTTTTAAACCATTTCCTCCCTCACAGCAAGATTGATGGGTTGCTAGAAAGGGGCGGAGGGAGTATTGTAGCCCTAATAATAACTTGACAAAAATTATTTAGGCAGATAGGTGAATATAGAGAATTGACCTGTCATCAGGAAGACCTGAGGCTTAGATTCAATCTGAACATGGGCAAATCCCATAAACTCTGGCTACCTTACTTTTCTCATTTGTAAGATGGAACTAATAATAGTATCTGTTTCCCATGGTTGACATCAGGATAAAGAAACATAATATTTATAAAGTGCTTTACAAAATTTCAGAGATTATATGAATGTTGTCTGTCATTATTAAAACTCTTAGCTCAGGGTTTTGATATAGCCCATCCTAGAGGGATTGGTGACAAAAGTGTTTGACTATGTCCACTCTTTAGAAATGCAAAGATTACTTCAGAGGTTACTTCCAGTCTAAGAAAATCATGCAGTTCTGTTGAAGGACATGGCAAAACATATAGGAAGCCCATTGTTATCCAACTATGCCAGTGGAAAAGGTGCCTTTATTCAACTTAGGGATAGGAAATAGATCTATGACTTTGTTAGAAAGAGAACTCTCTGGTAAGGATATTCCTGTTTCCAATACAAGTTAACACCTTCTCTGAAATTTAAAATTTTAAAAAGTTTACTAGGGAGTTGGTTAACACAGTGGTTCCCCCCCCCCCTTTGGTTTTTTTCCTTAAAGCTTTTTATTTTTCAAAACATATGCATGGACAATTCTTTGACATTAACCCTTAAAAAATCTTGTGTTCCAATTCCCCCCCTTCTCCCACCCCTCCCCTAGATGGCAAGTAGTCCAACATATGTTAAACATTGTAGAAATATATGTTGAATTCAATATATGCATACGTATTTATACAATTACCATGTTAAACAAGAAAAATCAAATCAAACAAGCCAAAAAGTGAGAAAGAAAATAAAATGTAAGCAAACACCAAAAAGAGTGAACATTCTATGTTGTGAACCACACTCAGTTCCTATAGTCCTCTGGGTGTAGTTGATTCTCTTCATCACTGAAAAATTGGAACTAGTTTGAATCATCTCATTGTTGAAGAAATCCACGTCTATCAGAACTGATCATCATATATCTTGTTGCCATGTATAAGGATCTCCTGGTTCTGCTCATTTCACTTAGCATTAGTTCATGTAAGTCTCTCCAGGCTTCTCTGAAATTATTCTGCTAATTGTTTCTTATAGAGCAACGATATTCCATAACATTCATATACCATAACTTATTCAGCCATTCTCCAATTGATGGGCATCCTCTGAGTTTCCAGTTTCTTGCCACTACAAAAAGAGCTGCCACAAACATTTTTGCACATGTGAGTCCCTTTCCCTCCTTTAAGATCTCTTTAGGATACAAGCACAATAGAAACACTGCTGGATCAAAAGGGGTTAACTCAGTGTTACACAGCTAGTAGAGGTCAGAATTAAGCTTGAAGCTAGGTATTCTAAGCTTAGTGACAATATTTTCTTAATTTTACCAAGCAACCTCTTTTCTTTTAGTTAGCTCAGAGCCTTACATTCATTCATGAGACATTTCAGATAAAAACTGTATTTTTGCTTCAATGATCAATTGATGATATGTTTATTAAATGTCTAATGTCTTCCAGGCTTACCACTGGAAATACAATAAATATGTAGCTTATATGCATAGATATGTAGAAAAATGAATGAATTAATACATACATTAATAAGTAAACAAATAGATGACTGAATAAATTAATGAATAAACCAATAAATTAATTAATAATTCCTTTCTTTAAGTATATAATGTTCTCTCAGGGAAGACAATATAAACAAATAAATGCATAAACAAAATAAATATGTGGTCAGTTTATTTTTGTGGGATTTTTTTTTAGGGTAAGGGTTAACTTATTATTAATCTAGTTGCCTAAGTAACTTCCACCAGACCTAATCAACCAAGACATCATACGGAATGGTTTTTCCTTACTCTAAAAACTTTAGAATTTGTTTCATGTACTACTGACATTGAACACCTACACAATAACCCCCTCTTCTTGTTAAACAGTAATGGTTAGCTTTGGTACTAAATAATGAAAAGATTAGTTTGAAAATAAACCAGATAGAGATGTCAATCTATTCAGAGGCAGTAGTGGATAAATGAGGAATGAACTTTGAAGTTAAAAGGTCTTGGTTCAGGTCCCAGAGCTAACGTTAGCTATGACTGATTAAGTCACTTAATACATCTGAACTGTATTTATCTATAAAACTGAAATAATAAGACTTATAATGACTATGTCACAGGGTTGTCATGAAAAAAGTGCTTTGTAAAGCAGTGTATAAATATGAATTTGTATATGTGAAGGCAGAGTATCACAAATAAGACTATTATATATATGTTAAACTATTATATATATATTAGACTAGATAGAGAGGCAAGTCCATTCTTTGATGGACTATTTGTCTGATCATAAGTGAGCCTCTTAACTTTCCAATATTTAAATAACTCTCTAAGGCTTTAATTTATAGGCTGATAACAATCTGCCTCAGGAGTAGGACTTACCACACTGATGAACCCATATTATTGACATACTATTAATATGAGGTCTGGGTTCTAGCTCTGCCACTAAATATTTATGTGCCACTTGATATGCCACTTGACCACTCAGCCTTAGTTTCCTCATCTGTAGAATGTGGTAATAATTCCTGCTTTTTCTGTCTTACGGGGGTTTGTTAACATCTACAGAGAAAACGTATATGAAAGTTAACAATAATAATATTAATAGATAACAATAGATTTTATATAGCACTTTTAAGGTTTCCAAAGCACTTTATATATTTTATCTGATTTTATCCACACAAAAGATCTGGAGGTAGTTGCTATTATCATACCAATTTACAGATGAAGAAAATGAGGTAAACAGAGAGTTAGGTGACTGTTTCAGGTTCATATCAGCAGTAAGATTTCAATTCGGGTTTAAATTCAGTTTAGAGCCAGTATTGTATTGACTGTGACATCTTGTTGTCTCTGATATCTTACAGAAAGATATTTTTAAAAGAATAATATGCCATCCAACTTTAGGGCATTATTATATGGAGTACCTAAGAATAATATTGTTTCATAGGTACTCCTCACTTAGGGCTTCCAAGTGATTTTCTTTCTTTTATTTGGTACTTTAGTTCTTAAAAGGTCATTCCAATGTAGACAGTGAGAGAAAGTGTCTAATCAATGCTTCTATATATCAGTTGTCCTTTGTCTGAACAATCTCTTGATGAAAAGCTTTATCATAGTACCCTAGGCTCTCTTCTCCCCAGTGCCCAAATCACTCCATGGTAGTAAAGTAGGCACTCAGGGAGACAAATCAATGCTTTCAGGCCCCTAGAGTTATACTTAGCAAGTTATTGTGGTAATGCTTCATTTATTCTAGTACTGGGCAATGCATTCAATTGCACCCCAAAGACTTAAGAGAGATACCACACTTCCTTCATTGCCTAACTTACAAATGGGAAGTGGTATGGGCACTGAGAACCAAATCATACCCAAAAAACTGCATCATAATATATGGTATTCTCGATTTCTCAGTATTCTTGAGGACTAAATATATATAAATAATGAACAAACTTATGGTGGAAATGATCTGTAGAGTTGAGAAATTTCTACTGATAGTCACATTTCATTGATCTGGCATTTGGGGATAAAGATATAAATTGCCCCTTAAATTCTCAGATTAACCTTTTAAAAATTTTAAAATTTAAACCATTTTTAATAGAGGCCTTTCTAAAATATATTATTCATTTTCCTACCTTAGTAAACAGATTATACTGAGTGAGATTGAATCTTTTTTAAAGGCTCATTGTGATGAACATTAGTTGAAATAATGAGATGGTAGAATAAACTCTCTTTTACTTGTAAATCTGAAACTTAATCTGTCAATATATTGATGGATGCAGGATTTACTGAAGCATATTTAGCTTGCCATTTCACTGAATGCCCCCTAGGAATTTCCCTGAATTCTCATTCCAGTCAGTAATTCAACTGCTTTCCGCTTTCAATTATGTCTCCAAGGACTACAGTGACTAACTACTAGACCCCCAGTGTCAAATTGACCTAAATGGTCCTAGATTCCTGGGCTCCACTTAGTATTTATTCTCTTTTTTCACTTGTGGGCACCTCTCTTCACCATTCTCATGTCTTAACTCGTTTCATTAGATCTGCTTCCAACAACATTCATTTCTAACCTGCTGCCCACATCTTTTAATGCTGGTCTTCCATTCCCTGACAGGAAATGCAAGCAGAACTCAAGCATGGAGGGAAAACCAGATAATTTGACCCACAAAACTTAATTACAGCAAATATGTTCCCAGGCTGAAGTCATGACTGGCTTTACCATTTTCTAGTAAAGTACAAGGGTTTTATGAGCTACTTTTGTTGGGTTTAAAGGATT
This sequence comes from Sarcophilus harrisii, assembly GCF_902635505.1. Taxonomy (NCBI): domain Eukaryota; kingdom Metazoa; phylum Chordata; class Mammalia; order Dasyuromorphia; family Dasyuridae; genus Sarcophilus; species Sarcophilus harrisii. Next base: position 300,692,196 of record NC_045427.1, read on the forward strand.
TTTCACTACATCTGGCTCACTTCCAGCTTCACAGCTGTTCAAGAAAATCGAAGTTACTACAAGTATAGCTACCAGATAAGTGGGGCATTACTGCATACAAATGTCTATGCATCAGTTAGAACAAAACATAGCAAGATAATTCCTGAACAGTTTATTCCAAATAATAAAATGCATTTCAAATACTCATTAAAGTGATTTGGACTCATTTCTTCTCTGGATGACATAACTCTTAGATCATTTCATCAATGAGAAAACACCAGGGTCATGAAATGATAGATTCATTGTACATTGCCAGTCAATTTTTTAGAAAGTCTACACCCCTTATTTTAATAGAAGAGCAAAAATTAATTTAATTAATCAACTAATAGTATTCAATTAATTATTAATGCTAATAAATGAAATTAATCACACAGGTGACTAGGATAAGGCAACATGGACTAGGTTTGGGATCAGGTAGACATTTAAGTTCAAGCCGCATCTTTGACATTTACTAACAGTGTGACTGTGAGAAAGTCATTTGTCCTTTTTGAACCTTCTCCTATGTAAAGGAATCATAGAGGTCACTGAATCATTCACTTTATAGATGATTAAATGGATTTTGAGGGAGTCTAAGTGACTTCTAACCATTCATTTACTTAATAAGTATCTAGGGCAGGATTTAAATGCAGGCTTTTCTGGCTCTGAGCCCAGAATTTTATCCATTGCATGAGACTGAGATGAGATCAGAGTCATCTCTTCAAATGTTATAAAATTATAAAATCTCTAAAAAAATTATAGAGATACTAGTTATTAATAGTAGTGAGCCATGGAGCCATATTTGAGCCCAAATTCATTGATTCCATATATTCTCAGGAGCTAACCATTATTGCAGGCCATTCCAGGGCATTTAAATTTTCACTATTCTCCTCAATGACAGTAGTTCCAGACATTCAGTAGCTTTATCATTTATTAACTATGAAACTTGCCAAAGTTGTACTAATTCTCTGAGTTGTAATTTCATTAGTCATAAAATATCTTTTAATATTTAGAATATCTGAGTCTTTATCAGGATCAAAAAAGATGATGTACATAAAGCCTTTTGAAAACAAAGTACTATATAAATTCAAGCTTTTTTTTTTAAGAAAATAATTTGGTATGATGTTTGTCCCTATGCTAATCTATAAGGCACACATCATCTTACAGACGCAATAACTTAATGAATAAAGCACTAGCCCTGGAGTCAGAAAGAACCTGAATTCAAATTTAATCTCAAATACTTGCTAATTATGTGATTCTGGGCAAGTTATTTAAAAAAACCTGCCTCTGTTTCCCTATTTGTAAAATGTGCATGATAATAGTACCTATTTGCTTATGGTCATTAGGGGAATAAAATTAGATAGTATTTGTAAAGTACTTTGTAAACTTTAAAGAGTTATATAAATGTTGTTCAATCATATCCAACTTTTTGTGACCTTATTTGGTATTATCTTGGGAAAGATACTGGAGTGATTTGCCATTTTGTTCTTCATCTCATTACAGATGAGGAAATTGAGGTAAATAGGGTTAAGTGATTTGCCCAGAACCTCATAGCTAGTAAATGTCTGAATCCAGATTGAAGTCAGGAAGACAAATTTTCCTGACTCCTGGCTAAGCACTGTACACAATGGCACAATCTAGCTACCTGTACAAAAGTTAGTTATTAAAATTATTAATGCCCTTCTAAGGCACAATGCCTGTAATTCAGGGAGGTGATGTATAAGATTCCTAGGATATTGAGAACAGTGTATATACAAGAGGCTGATTTGCTTTTTCACATAATTGTTGTGGTATGACATTTAGCCAAAGGATAATCTAATGATTCAGTGACTTTCATCTTCAGTTGCCTTTTCTTATACTCTAATATCACTATGAAAGGAAAAGAAGGGAGATGAACAGAACTGAAGGCTGCTTCGCACTGGACTCAGGAAGACCTGGATTGAAATCTCCCTTCAAACATTTACCAGGTGTATGATATGAGCAAACTGTTAAACGCCTTTGTGTCTTAGTTTCTTAATTTGCAAAATGAAGGGGGTGAACTCAATGGCCTTTAAAATCACTTCCAGCTCAAAAATCTATAATCCTATCCTATTTCTTTTTATGTTTCATGAATCATCTTCATCATTGAAAAAAAAAATCTAATAGTTATCCTTCTAGAGATGAGAATACCTACACTTAGTTAATAGGCTGGCTTCCAGATGCTATTACTGTGATGCACATTTAAAGCTTTGCCAACTTGGTAGTCTGTGTTGGATTGACAAAATTTTAGAGACTGAAGAAATACTTATGCTATCTCAAGGCATTAGAATGGTTAAAATTTCATGGACAAAAATGGATGCTAAAATATCAAAATAAATTCTGATTAAACACCATATAACAGTGACCAGACACAGTCTTCAATTTTATAGACCTGTTATTCAAATATTACTCTTGATACTCTAGCTATGTGACAATAAGCAAGTCATTTCTTGTCATTTCTTTGCATTTCAGGTTTCTCACCATAAAAAGGGGGGCAGGAATACCCATAGCATCTGCTTTAAAGGATTGTTCTGAGGGTCAAACTAGAAAATAAAGCCCTCTGAAATTTTAGAGTACTATGTAAATGTCAGTTATTTTTATTGCTTTTTAGCATTTGTCTCACCAGAAAAGGGTCTTGCTCCTGTTTAAAGGGAGAGATTCAGGATATGAGACCATAACTGTAGTATTCAAAGTTGAAAGAGACCTTATAGATCTTCACTTTTTAGATGAGGCTTAGAAAGATTGAGTGATTTGACCAAAATCATACAGGCAGTGTTTGTTAAAACTGCAATGTATGTCCAGGTCTCCTCACAAATCTCCTGTACACTTCTTGCTACTACTTTACAATATATAGGAATAGAAGAATAAAAGGAAACCATCAATCATGTTTCAAACAAACCATTTTTTATGACTAAATAAATCATTGATTTAATTACTCATTCTGTACCCAGTAAATGCTGTCATTATTCAGTCCTTTTCTGATTCAGAACATGACAAGAATAGCACCATATCATGGCACCATAGTCCCTGCAACATTCAGAAGTCTAGAAAAGCATCATCACTGAATTCTCCTGAATTCTGGAAATGGTTCAGTGACATTCACAACCAAATTTTCAGACAAATAGTAGCAGAGTCTTCCAGAAGTCATGAGATCATAGTTGGGAGGAAATTCTGGAGCTTACATCATGACAGATCTAGAAGTCATCTAGTCCATTCCCTTTGTTTTATAGATAAAGAAACTGAAGTCCAGAGGAAGTGGCAAGACTCAAGTGTTGTAAACAAGTCCAGGATTTTAATCTGGGCCTTCTCATTGCAAATGAATCCTTTTCTGCTATCCTGATAATTTTCCAGGCATAGGTCTCTAGACCATTTCAAGGTCTCCTTAAGATCAAAACTATTTTCATATTTATGCAAAGATATTTTAACTTGAATACAGTAAATGCATATAAATGAAACCCACATAATTAAATGTTCTTTGAAAGATGGTTATCCTCAATCATTTTTAAGAGTACAAAGCAGTCCCAAGAGGGAACTTGCAAGAGCCAGTTGTTAAATTTTCAGTGTGAGCATTTGCATCTGGAAAATTGATAAATGCTACAAATCAGGGCTTGATTTATTATTTTTTTGATTGTCTAGATTTAAGAAAATGAGAAACAAAATGTTAATGATGTAGGATGCAGGATGCAGGATGAAGAATAAACCTGAAAGTGTGTCCTGTCTATTTTCCACCAGAGAGCCAATTGTTAAATATTTACCAGTATATATCCCCCTCCCAAAACACAAAAATTTAAGAACTACTCCCCACTGCCCACCCTCAGATAACATAATGGCATACTTAACAGGATCCAAAAAGGCAAATTGAAGTGATGATAGAGAGGGATGAAAGGGGTAGAACAGTAACAAAACAGATGCTTCCTCCCATTGTAGGACCTGGGTATTTATTATTCTGACTGTAACCTCTATATGTAAGGATCTTCTGGCAAAAGGAAAAACTTTGATCTACCAAAATGTCCCAGCTTTCAAACACAAAAGGAACACAGAATGTCCCTTCTGAGATAACATGATAACATAATGATGCAGTAGGAGGTAATGAGCCGAAATATTGGGTTAAAACACACACACACACACACACACACACACACACACACACACACACACCAATAACTAAAGAGCCAGACAGCTGGGAAAGTCTGTTAGTACCAAGACAGAGTCCCCACTCATAGCACCAAAGCAAAAACATACTCTAGTCTCAGGGATTTTTCAGTGAAACAGTGGAAACAGGAAAAGGCAGAATTAAAAGACCTAGGGAAATGTAGATATGGGAAGAAGACATGAAAGAGAAGGAAAATGGGAAAGCAAAAGAGAAAATGAGGCAGAGAATCAGAATGGGGGAAATAGTCTTTCAAAAGTCAAGGGGAAAAAAAAGAAAGTCTCAAAAAATTTGACAAGGAGAGAAAATCTGTGAATCAAGAAAGGGTTGGAACTGGGAGGAAAGGAAGAGAGAAAGGGAAAGAGAAGGGAGTGGAAAAGAGTGGGGTAGAGGAGAGAAGACAGAAACAGAGAGAGAGGAAAAGAGACAGACAGACAGACAGGCAGGCAGAGACAGACAGAGACAGAGACACAGAGATACAGAGACAGACAGAGACAGAGAGACATGGAGACAGAGAGACAGGAGAGACAGAGAGAGGTATAAACATGGAGAGAGAGAGACAAAGAGACAGACAGAAGAGCAAAGAGAAAGAGCACAGAGAAAGAGACCCACAGAGACAGAGATAAACATATAGAGACAGAGAGATACAGAGAAAGACATACAGAGAAAAAGAGAGAGAAGAGGGAAACAGAAAGAAAGAGAGGGAGAGGGAGAGGGAGTGAGGGAGAGAGAGACAGGGAGAGGGAGAGAGAGAGAGAGAGAGAGAGAGAGAGAGAAAGAGAGAGATTGAGAGAGAGAGAGAGAGAGAGAGAGAGAGAGAGAGAGAGAGAGAGAGAGGAGAGAGCGAGAGAGAGCGATCCTTGCTGGTATAGTAACAAATAAATCCCCACAGCATGACAGCCGTCTGCTAAAGCATTTCATTTTCCCACAACATAATGGTGTGTTATTGCCCATTATCTGTTCTGTCAGTGCCAGAGTCGATATTAAATGAGGGGCAGCTGCATTTAGCTGCCATTTTTCAGCTGTCTCCATGTTGCCATGGAGACTCAGTTGTTTCTAGGTGAACCTGCCTGCCAGGCATGGGGGAGTGAGTTGGACAGGCAAGTAAATGCTGTGAGAGGTTGGGGTGGGGGGTGAGGGGAGTGAGGAAAGGCCAGGAAGAGCGGGCAGAATGTTCTGGAGGAAAGAACAGCCAGTTACTGGCTCATCATGTCCCACCTGAACCTGATAAATCAGCCATTTCAAAACTACAATTTATATTCCAGTGTATCTAGCCATCCAGTCTCTTTAGCCCTGATCCTCACCTTGAGGTTCGCAAAAACTCGGTGGTTTGATGATTTCTTTTAAAAAACCATCTGACTCCTTTATACTCCCTCATTCCATCCCTGCTTTTTGAGTCCATCTGCTACTTCTATGCAGCCTCCCCTTGCCATTCCCTCCTCTTTTTTTTCCAATTCTTTCCGCTAAACTCTCTCCATCTCCATCCATACTCCCTTAGCCACAACTGTCCCCCTCAACACTAGGGGATGGGGAAAAGGATCAGCATAATTTGCCACATTCTGAATAGGAAAGGTCCTTGACATCCCCTCTGGGAGATGGGGAGGGGACCTTGTCACTTTATACCAAATCAGCTGAGGAATTGACATGAAGTACAAACATCCAGGATGATGGTGATATAATGCCAGTTCACATATTTTCATTGTGAGTTGGTTTAGCTTGCTTTTTAGATTTTTTTTTATTTAGGAAAAGATTATTTAACACAATCCTTTCATTTTATAAGCAAGGAAACTGAGACCCAGGGTGTTCATACCTTGGCTCATAAGAAGTTAATAGATTATCTACATGGATCCTCCAGTAGCCACTGGCTAGGAGATTAAGGGTGGTTGGAAGTCAGGTAGAGCCCAAGAAGGAATCTGTTTTAGCAAACGCCCCTTTCTATTCCTTCTAAGATGTCTTAGTGAACTTATTTCTATTCTGCCCCTCCAAAAAATATTCTGGACCTCAAATATCAAAATGGATTGATATCTTGCTTACTTGATTTGATCATTTACCACCTACTTTTCTTCATGACCTCAAAATTTGAAACAAGAAGTTATCTTCCTTGCTAGTACAGCTTATGGCATCCCACCATTTTTGATAAATGGAAATTGCTACTTTATTTCTAATTCAAGATCCTCAAAAAACATATATATATATATATATATGTGTGTGTGTGTGTGTGTGTGTGTGTGTGTGTGTGTATGTGTGTGTGTGTGTGTGTGTGTGTGTGTGTGTGTGTATATATCCCACCAGAATTTTACAAAAGCAACTAAGAAGGGTGGGGAGGAAGTAACCTTTATGGGACAAAAAGGGGAAAATGTAAGGTTACTTGCTGAGTCTGTTGTTATACCCCTCTGTTGTTATGCTCTCTCCTTCAAATCATAGTATTTCAGTCACTAAGTATATGACTTTAAAATATGGTCCAATCATTGAATGGCCTAAAATCTGGTTGCAAGACTCAGATGAACCAATAGATGTAAAGTACTTTGCAAAGCTTAAAACTCCATATAAATAACAGGTACTTGTTATTTTTATTATTACTAGCCCCTAGTCACTAGACCTTTAATCTAGTGATTAATTCATTCCCAGAGCCTCCTTCTGTACTCCTGCTAAACTCAAGCAATGTCTATATAAAGTAGTAGACTGGGGAAATCTTTGGGAATCTCTTTGGGTAAATATATATATGTACATGAATATATTTATATACATACACTATATATATGCACACACTTTTTAGTTTAATTTACATTATTAATATTTTCTTTGATTAACGTTTTATGGATTAGACAGTCAACAAAACAATAAATGAAGCCTTGATTTCTAGTGCCAATTTCTAAGGCATAAATATTTACATTGAAAATTTAATGATAGTTTCTCACTATAGTTATAGCTAGCACCAACATATCCCTTCTTCAGACACTTATTGGCTGTGTGATCCTTGACAAATGATTCAAGTCTTCTGAGCTCAATTTTTTTTTTAATCTATAAAATAAGAGAGTTGCAATCAACGACTCGGGGTTTCCTTCTCTAACTAAATCTATGACTCTATGATCCTGTGAACCAATTTCAGGTCAGCAAAAAGGTAGCATTCAATGAACTGCCAAGAAATAGGTCAAAGTAAAAAGAAAACTAATCCATTTAACCATTCTTGCTGCAAGAATGAAATCTTTGCTTTTTCCACATCAGGTTTTTTGGGGGGATTTTTTTTGGCAGGGTGGGAGGGTGGGCTCCACTGGTCATTTGATCTCATTGCATTCAGTCCCCACCCCAAAATCCTTCATGCTGTGCCTCCCACTATTACCATCACCCTTCTCAAGATATGGCTTTTGATCCTTTTTCTTTCTTTCCAGCTCCCTCTGCGCTTCAGCCTCCTTTCCTCGCTGACTGGCAGTTTCTCTTCTGTTTCCACAAATTCTGCATAGTTCACTTATATGCTAATCTGCCTCCTTGGTTTCACTTCTTAACCACAACCCCTTGCTTCTGAATTACTGATTTTTGAAAGGAACACACTGAGCATCAACCAGTCAGCTCCTTTCCTTCTAGAATTTTAAAACCCTAAGCTCGGGGGTCTTGTCAAAATAGATAAATAAATAAGACTCTTAACAACAGAAAAAGATGTGCAAATATTTGGGAGCAGAAAATAAGAAATGTACTGCTACTTCCGTTTAAAAATAGACAAGAATATGTTAATATGAATCAACATTCCAACTTTGTGGATTAACTCTAGGTTAGGGACTTTTAACTGTTTTATCCCATGAGTCCCTTTAGCAGTATCATAAAACCTAAGGACATTTTCTCAGAATAAATGTTTTTGTTTTTTAGCTCATAAGTGAAAGAAATGGTAAATTTTAATAAGAGGCTAAAGGAAATAATGGTATCTTTTTTTCTCAACCAAATTCACAGATAATCTTGTAAGCTAACAATGGATTCTTGCTGAAGTCATAGAGTTCAGTTTAAGTACAACTGTTCTTCAAAAAAGAGAATATAGTATAATGGATGAAAAGTTAGCCTCAAAATTTCAAAGGATTGGCTATTTGTTTGCATGTTGTCTCCTCCATTAGATTGTAAGTTCTTTGAGGGCAGGGACTGCCTTTTGTCTATTTCTGTATCCTGAGCATTTAGCACCGTGCCTGGCACATAGTAGGTACTTAATAAATGTTATTGAGTTTAATTGAATTGAATCCTGATATCAGGAGTCACAACCCCAAAAGTCACTAACTTGAGTTATGAAGAATAGTGACAATAATAATAATGTGATTAATAATAACCATTATTTATATGGTGCCTTTAGTTTTACAGAGTTCTTTATAAATACTTCTTATTTGGTCCTTACAAAAACCCTGGGAGGTAGGTGCTACTATTATACCTATTTTACAAATGACAAAACTGAGACAGAGATTGAGTGATTTGTCCAGGATCTCACAACTAATAAGTGCCTGAAACAGGACTTGAACTCGAGTCTTTATTGACTCAGATATAGCACTCTATTCACTGGTAGAATTTCCTCACTTGAGTGTTCCCTGTATCAATGAAATGAAAGGCTTTAGTCCCTATCCTTCTCTAGATGCTTAGTATACTAATGTATTTAGCTCAGCTCTCCCCTTTTATTTCTGTAGGGCATAACAATATAATGATACCCCAATTTAGAAATCAAAAATAGAAGCACCTTGCAAATAGAGAAACACAAAGTCAGCCTACGAACACAAGGGTTTAGGAAAAATTATAATCTCATGATCACTAGGTCAGCAGCATGAGTGAATAAAGGGAGAAAACACAATAATATTGTCTCAGGAATCATTCTATGTTAAGTAAGAGCTCCCAAATGAAGCTGAAGAAAAATTCACATTTTCAGGGCTCTTAATGAATTGAGGAAGGCATTGCATGGACCTCTGAGCCATAATGAGGGAAGGGTAATAAAAACTCTACCCCAGGATACCAACAACAAGGGCAGAGGAAAGATACTTCCTCCCTCTGATGATCACCCAGCTTGCTGCTCTCCTTTCTTACATTCCTTTACCATCCCCATGTCACATGACACAATGTTCCACTGTGTTGCATGTCCAGCCTTAGGCTTCCAACCTAATGGTCCTTCCCCTCTGTCCTATCTGGATCCCTGGAGGCTGAACCACTGCCAATCCTGGCACAACTGCATCTGATTAGAGAGACCTATTCTTTATACACTAATCCTTATCCCCTAGCCCTGTCCCAACTCAAATGAGTTTTCCCAAGATACCAAAATTCTTGTATTGATTGATCACATGTAGCCTCCATGTCATTTTAAGTGGATAACAAGGTTAGGGAAAGTCTGTTCTAATTACATTAAGTCTTTTCTCTTCTTAATTGTAGTTATAGTTGTATCTCCTCATAGCTGTGGACTACCTCATTTGATAAGAAAGAATACATGATGTAGTGAATAGGGAAATCCACATTTCAAAGTACTTTCTCTCTCTTACAACAAAATTTCTGATAAATAAGATTGCTGTTTTTGTTTCTAGAGATATTACTGTATGATCTTGGATCAGAATAGGGAGTAAAAAAGATATCCACTTTTTCCGTGGAGAGTTGGACTAGTACTTTTGCCAGGAAATGGATCAAAATAAAAGAAAACTAATCATTTTAATCACTCTTGCTTCAAGAATGAAATCTTTGCTTTTTTCCATGTCAGGGTTTTTTGGGGGGTTAGTCATTTGATCTCATTGCATTCAGCCCCCACCCCAGATATCCACCTTTCCCATGGAGAATTGGACTAGTATTTTTTCTGATGCCATCAAACCTTTTAAAGGACTTCTCTCAGAGTTAGTTCTAACCTCTGACTGAGAAGCAGCCTATATCCATAAAAAGTTCTAGATGACGCAGCTAAAAGCAAAAGAAATTCAACCTAGGGGGGGTGTGCAACAGGAAAAAAAACATGAAGTTTGGTTCTGTTTATGCACAATTTAGCAAAAATGTTAAGAGACTTTAGGACAATAAAAATGGATTGATAATTTTTCCCTGATTGATGCTTAATAAATAACCTGTTTATAGATTAACTTGGACTTATATTTTTTTCTCAAAAGGAACTTGTTTGGTTGTTTACTTCCAAGACATTCTATGGTTACCTACATTAAGCTATAAATGGTATTTAATCATCACATTGATCCAAGATGCATCTAAGTTCATTCTAAATTAAAGACCTGCTTTCATAGAACATTAGGTCACAAAAGCCAATGCTGAATTATTGTATTTCTAGAACTATAGCTAAAATGGGGTAACAGGTTTTTTTCTCAGAGTGCCATATACAGAGAAAGCACATTGAAAAAATCTTTTAACCTTTTGTAGTGTGTGTAGGGATGGTGGGTCTACTGAGCTTCTAGTGAAGAAACTATCTTTAAGGATGCTGGTCTTTACATCTTGTATTCTTAGAATTTTAGACTTTGCTTGGGGCAAAGGGTAATATAGTCATTATGTCTCAGAGGTAGGCTTTGAGCTAAGGTTTTCTTGAGTCTGAGGCCAATTCAGTAGCCATCATAGTACACCACCTCATGACATAATATTAGTAATAACAAATGGTTAAAAAAGGAACTCCTCCCACTCCCTGTCTTGCCCCCTTCCAGAGTTTCTGCCTCCCCACCATAGGCTGATATCTATTTCCATACACTCCTTTCCACCCCTACCGAAGGTACCCTAGTTTCATTTACTCCAGGTGTGGTTTGCAGTGCAAAAATTCCTACTTTTATCTATTTATATTGCTTCCAAAATGTCAGCAAAGTTGACCAGCAAACTAATTGTAGAGGGAAAAAAGTCTAAATGACGTATGTTGAGAACAGCTGGTATTTATAGAGCAACAGTATTTTTTAGGTGTTAATTTGTAAAGCTTTAGAAAAATGTAGTTATTATAGCAAGGAAAAAATGCTTATTACTTTGATTTTCCAAGTTAAAAGAAATCCATTTTTTTTCTTGTTGTCTTATGTGCTTCCTTTTATGCATGCTTCTCTCTCTTTTTTTTTTATCTCCACCTCTTTCCCACATTTTCTTGATACTTAAAATATCTACCATCTATATTCCTTCCCACATTTTGCCATTCTGCTAAACCTAGAGATATGAAATTAACACACACACACACACACACACACACACACACACATGCACTGATACTCACCAAGTCCCCATATGCTGAGTTAAATGAATACAGAATTTTTATTATGAAAAAATATAATGATAGCATCCATCGTTTAAAATTAGTTTTGGCATTTGTAGACTTATTTGTCATTCAGGTGAATGCTGAAACCTTTTGGTAACATTTTAATAGATTTTAAAATGAGACTACCTAACACATGTATGAGGTATGTGGGTATTTTAAGAAATTCCTAATATCTGGTGCTGCAGAACTTTGCATTCATGTTTTGAGAGTCTTGTGGGAAAAAATGATAAAAAATAATAATAACTTCTTTCCATATGGCTCCTCCCATATTTGAAAACGCCTTCTAGTAGAAATGTTTATTCTGACATTAAATATTCCCCAAGCTCAAAGTTAGCTTTGATCTGACCTGAATGTCAAAGTAAAGGCCAACACACACACACACACACACACACATACACACACACACACATACACACACACACACACACACACACACACACACTGGTTAGTTGTTGCCCTTCGTTCTCAAAGAGGACCAAAATGGCATTGCTATGTTAGTCAAGTTGCAGTGTGTCCAACTGTGGCTGATCAGACCAATACAAGCTTGGAATGCTCTGCCATAGGTCAGACATAAATAATCCATATGAACATTTGAGGTAGCTTCTATAACTTTGTGCATCTCGCATTTCTTAGGCTAATTCAATTCTGTTTTGTTCATAGAGCATAGCACCTTTTCTGATAAGGACACACCATGTTGGGCAGTTCTGTGTCTGTGTCTCTCATGTATATAATTTAATATAAAATTCTTAAAAGATATCTTGAGTAACCTTGTATTGTTTTTTCTGACCACCTTGTAAGTCCATATACACACAATAATATACATGTATGTTTTTATTACATACATATATATGGCATTTCTTTTTCCTCCCTCCTCTAGCTCCCCTTCTGTGATTTTTAATATTCCTATAGTGTCACACAAGTAGAAATTTTCTCTGTCCTCATATAGGGCATATTGGATTATTTTCAGTAAGTTCCATTTATTAGAGATTCCCTCAGAGCCCAAAACAATGTTTTTACTTCAAGAATTAGATGTCAGGACTCTAATGACTGCTTGTTCTTGGATAGCAGGAATTGTGATATCAAAGGTGACTCTGCAAATCAAAATATACTGGCTGCACTTTGAGCCTCTGAGAAGATTATAGGTTAAAACTTACAAAACAATCATGACTCCTAGAAAACTTGAGGAACTAAAAGAAAATTGTCTTTTCCTATAACATTTTTTGGGGGAAACCTCCAGGGATATGCTGACCAAGTGCCTTGGAGTAGTCAGAGTTACCATAAATCTAGCAAGTTTATCCTACTGTGTATTTCATGTTGTTGTTGCTGTTGCTATTGCTGTTGTTGTTGTACAGTCATTTTCAGACAGATCCAACTTGTTGGAAGAAAATCCCAAGTAGGGTCATGAAGAATTGAACATGGAAGAAAATCCCATTTGGATTAATCCAACATGACTGAAAATGGCTAAAGAATAACTGTAACCTTAAAAAATCTTAACCTTTACAAATTTTCTCCTGAATAATGAGCATCTCCCCTGACACTTCATTGCACTGCTGGAAGACCTAATGGTGTGTAATGTTTGCAAAAATTCTTTGTAACTGTAATATTCTATATAAATAAGGGACTTTGTACAATGACCAAGAGAAAAGAAAACTTTTTAAAGTTCTAATGACCAGAATATAGAGTTGTTAATTCATCCTTCATCAGGACAAAACAATCTGTTCTTACATAAACACACAGCTGAGATCTAACATCTTTTGTTCTACGGATCTCCTATGGATTAGCAGGGGCACTTCATGTACACTTCCTGAGTTTTTCTTATTCTCTTTTCCTCCTTTGGATGGATATCAGATAAATTCTTGAACTTCCTCACTGATAAGTTGAAGAAGTCACCATCACTTATTAAGCATATTAAGAAATACCAAACAACTGTTAGACCCTTTGCTTAACTGGATAAATATGGCTATATAAGCACCATCTTTCTTCCATAAAATAACAAGTATTCATTGAACCACTGAATTAAATTCCATCTAACTTGATACACAAGATCAGCTTGCCAATTCTGAGATTCAAAAAACTTCCCATTAAAAAAGGGACAGAGTTGCCACCCATGGCAAGCAATTGATCTAGCAATGAACATTGTGGGATGTTAGCAACTACACTACTACAATACCCAAGCCTTCTGGTTACCTGTGGTTACCTGTGATGTCTATGGTATGACTGAAAGATTGCAATGACATGGGAATTCCTCCTGATAGCATTTACAGGCAATGTTGAATATCATTGCTAGTCTTATTTTGGGAAATTCATCTTTTAGTTCAAAGAGCTTTTGGATCTCTTTGAAGCCTTCAGTTTTTAGGTGGACCAATCCAAAATTAAGTCACAGGATCATGGAATTTAGAACTTCATGTTATTCAGTCATTCATTCATAATGGCTGCTTCTATATGGCCCTGTGGACTTTGTCCTTGGGGTTTTCTTGCAAAGATGGTTTGTCATTTCCTTTTCTAGTGTGTCTTTATTTTATAAATGAGGAACTGAAGCAAATAAAGACTAAGTGACTTGTTCAGGGTCAAACAGTTTTTAAAAATGGATTTGAACGTGATTTGAACAGATCTTCCTGACACTATGTTTAATATTCTATCCATTTCACTACCATAGTAACCCAGAAAACACTTTATAATACTTTAATCTACAAGTGAGGAAAACACTTGCTCAAGTTTGAACAAGAAATAAGTGGCAAAACCCACATCTGAACACCAATCTTCTAAGTAAAATTTTCTATTATAATCTGTTCAGAAGGAAGAATTTATTAAGTCCCTATTATGTGCCCGGCATTATGCTAAGTACTTTACAAATCATATCTCATTTGATCTTCTCAAAATCTACCTCAGAGGTAGATGTTATTATTATTACCATTTTACAATAGACAAATTAGGTGACTGAGATCACACAGCTAATAACTAAATAATTTTTTTTATTCAAATAATACATTTGAACTCAAGTCTTAATGACCCCAGACCCAGCTCTCTGTAAATGCCCCAGGCAGCCCATTGCCCTGTCTAGATGTCTAATAAAGATACTTAGTTGGTATCAACACTTGAGTTTTAATCCCTAAGCAAAATTCAAAAAAAATTTTTAAAAGCAACAAAATGAACAGGTATAAAACAAAAGCAACGTTTTACTATAATTCCTAATTATGACTGTTTAGAAGCCTCTTATAAAGAAAAATAATTAATTTTAACATGCCAAGGAATAAGAAAATTTAAGGCTTCTTTCCTCCTCTCCTACCACCCTTCAATAACTCTCCATCCAGAATTATCTGAAAGACCTTCCACACACATTCCATTTTTCACAAGTGTCACTGTCAAAAGGCATTTATTCATCAGAGAGCCAAGCACTTGGCATCCGGTGCCTCTGGGAACCCCCAAAGCTGTAGCAGGCAGCCCAGAATTTCATCTATGAGTCCTGATTGCAAAAAAAATAAAATCAAATCAAAGCTTGGTGAGGAAAAAAGAAAAACAAAGGTCCTTTGTGAATTAAGCATATAGATATACTGATACTTTAATGTTGCAGAACAGGATAGAAGGAAGAAGGATAGATAGACCACTTGGGAAACCCTGGCGGAGGGAAAAAGAGAACGGCAAGGAAATCTGGAGATAGGGAGAAAAGGTAAGAAGCTCTTTTAACTATGGAAGGGGACACTGTTTCCTAACAATTTCATTACAGGGATTTTTATGTCTCATTCTCTCAACTACACACACACACACACACACACACACACACACAAACACACACACACACACACACACACACACACACACACAACTGAGTTTATAACAAAGAGACCAGAGATATCATCAGAATGCCCTATCACTCTGTTCTGAGTGTGGAACAAGCCTTCAGGCTCCTTCTGCCTCTCTGACTCCTACTTTCCAGCTGAATGATTGATGTTACCAAGTTAAACAACTATCCAATTCCTTTTCTATCCAAGGTCAAGTGGAGTTCTGGTTGAATTCTAAGACCCTAATATTCCCAAATAATCTGGGTCCAAACTCAAAGAAGTTTACTCAGTGTCAAGAACCCCAGAGACAACAACCATCATTCATAGCTTTCAATTCGCAGTGGTTTAATGTCATTCCAAAATTGCCTTAAAATGTGACTCTTGGCGAGTTATTATTATTCAAAACCTGTAATTGGGACCACAGATTGATCTCCTAATATTTGAAATGGCCCAACTTTGGGCCAGACAAGGATACTCCTAAGTTTATTCCTCACTTTAGGTGAAAAAGTCCAGGACCACACTAATCTCAATTATAGAGAATCATATTAACATGGGCAAAAATGATTTCCTTTTGTTTTTGAATCTTTGATTCCTTGTATAGTGCCTTGCATATAGTAGGTATTTAATAAGTTTGTTTTATTGAAATTAATCTTATTCACCACCATCCTCCTTTATTTCTACTTTATTCACAAGAATAGGCTTGATGCCATTGTGGTACATTGGTAAATAAGAAAGGAAAGACTTAGATGTAAAACCAGGAGGAAGAGATTAATAGAAGATATAAGATATTAAGATACAGTAATAAAATCCAGAGAACATAATAGAAAAAAAAACATCTATTGCTTAGTCCCTTAAAATAAAAATAAAAGACTAATTCAAAAAATCAAATATTGAACTAGTGAGGGATCTATTTTGCCTTTATGGATTCAGAAAAATGAAATATTTTCTAAAGTCAGTGGTATCATGAAAGGATTCCATGAGGTCAATAATAACGAATTCATTAGATTGCAAGCTCCTTAAAGATAAGAACTGTCTTTTGCTTTTTTGTATTCTCAGCACTTAGCTCAATGCCTGGCACATATTAGGTACTTAATAAATGTTTATTGAGAAGAAGAACAAAAGAGGAAGCAAGATTCTTCTTGAGTTATATCTCAAATAGCACTTATCAAATAACTTTCTTCTGATTCAATCAGAAAGATCCATTTCATTTTTCTGTATCTTCATAGAGAAGTCTACTATCAAACAAAAAGCAAAAAAGCCTGATCCAATTCAGAAGTACTTGAATAATTGAAAATCCACAATTGGTTGCATTACTAAAAACAATGAATAATCTTTAATAGGTTATATCAATTTGGATGGGATTTGTCCTTGATTCTGTTTAACGCTATTATCAATAAGTTCTATGCTTATTAAATCCTCAAATAGCTCAAATCTGAGAGGATAGTTAGCTAGTTAGAAGACAAGAAGTCAAAAATATCTTAATCACCTAGAACACTGAACTAAATCAAATAAGATGAAATTTAATGAGGATAGATGTAAAGTCTTATACATGAGTTCAAAAATCAACTCTACAAGCACAAGATGGGAGGAGCAGGAAAAGTTAGCAAGCATTTTGATTGAAAAAGATCTGGAAATCTTGATAGATTATAAATTCAATTTGATTCAGTAGTATAAGGTGACATGCAAACTCGGGAACCATTAAGAGACACTGTTTCCAAGAATAGAAAAATGATAATTCTTCTGCACTCTACTGGGGTCAGATCATCTCTGTAGTATGTGTTCAATTATAAGGACCATGATGTTCCTGTGAACATTCTAGTCATATTCTCAGAAGATACATAGCCAAATGCAAGTATTTTCAGTGACTTCTATTTTCCCAACCCTCTCAGAACAGCATTCCTTCTATCAGTTCATCAAACCTCTGGGACTGGGCTATTTCTTAGCAATCTACTCATTATTTCAGAGACTAATAAGTTTCTATCTACTTATCAGTGGATGAACAGCTTACAATCAAGTAGTTCACTGTAAGCTGTCCATAATGAAGACCTCTTGAGCTGAAAAAAAGATGAATAAGGGTTTATTATGAAAGGTATCTTTTTTCACTCCTCTTTCAAAAACCCTTCCTTTCTTTCTGGTTCATCATACCAGCGAAATAAGCCATTCAGACTTCAGTAAATTCAGTAATAAGGTAGAGTAGAGGCTCTGAGGAGAAGAGTACAGTATCAAAGAGGAGAAAACCAAAATAAAAGGGTAAGATTAATACTTGATGATTTTTTATTAGGCCATTCCAGAAAAGGAGAAAAAAGCTAAAGTAAATCTCAGCAAGTTCTCACTCCTGGTCCCAAACTCATGTCCAACATTTCTAGTGAAATGAATTATACTAAGTTGAACAAGGAAAGTAGCTGTAGGAAGGGGATGTCATAAAATTTAGTGTACAGCTAGAGAGAGATGAATATGAAAGAGGGATGGGCAGTCTCATCAATGGCTCTAGTGTTGGTGGGAAAGTTGTGAGCTGACCAGTACACATAGAGGACCATAGATTTATTTCTGAAAAGAATCTCAGAAGCTATCCAGTTCAGTTCTTGACTTGGAGTGTCTCTGAATTAATTTAATATATGAAAGTAAGAAGCAGGAATGGAATGGGGGAGGCAGGCAAAGGGTAGACAAATTATGGCATTAGTTTCACTGGTCATAAGAAGCCAGAGCTGTCTTAAGCAAAATGGTGATGCTTGTTATCAGCTCTCACCGCTTCTCCCATTCTCTTCCTTCCTACCATGAAAATACTTTTTTCTATCCCAAAGATGGTCAATAAGTACTCTCTCTTTCTTGCTCCTGGTGACCAATATCAACAACTGCACTCTAGAAATCAAGAGGATGAAATGGAAGGGGAGAACAGAAATCATCTGTGTTCATCTCCTACAAATCATGGCTTCCATTTTTAGTGTGCCCAACAAATTGTCAACTATACTTTGTTTGAAAACTTCCATTACTCATAAATGTTTAGAATAGTTCATACCAATTTTAGATATGTTCAATTTCTCTTAGGAAGATTTTTCTGGATGCTAAAATTGAATTCATTGCAACTTCCTGCTATTGGTCCTGTGTCTACTCCTCAATACCAAGCAGAACAAGTCTATTTTATCTTTTATGTAGAAGAGAACAGGAAAAAAGTTTCATGTAGGATGAAAGGAAGTGTTAGAAAAGACAGGGAAAAATGTCAAGGAAATAGTGACTTGATCCTGGGAGTTTCCCATCAGAAGCCAGAATTTTTAAGCTCTGCCTAGGTTTCCTATAATCATCTGATTCCCATTCAGAGAAGCCTACATATTTCCTAAAGCTGCACTGAGTTTCCCTGCATTTTTCTGTGAATGACTGATGAATCCCCCTCTTAGCTGGATTGGTAGACAGGATGGTTTATTGAAAAACAAAAGAGGCATCTTAAAGAGTGGGGGATTAAGAGTAGTGTGGAGAAGGGAGTGCATGACTAGAAGTGGAAGTCATTTGGGAATAGATGTGAATATGTTTCATACATAATTCGATTCCCTATTTTTCCAAATTACTCTAATTCCAGAAAAATGTTTCCTTTGAATTCATCATTATCTAGTTTGATCTGTTATTTATAATTTTAAAAAGAATCAATGAGGATTCTTAGGTTATGAATTTGCATAGACAATTACCCCTCAATAATAGTATGAACCTGGGTGTAGCTGAGAAGGGACCCACTATATGAGGTATGACACCTTTCAGGCTATCCTGAGCTAACTCTTGATGCCATAATCCTACCCCAAGTCATCTCTAGGGTCAACTTACCTGGTTTCTTCTACCATTTCACTTAATATGACCTCCAATTCCATTACCATCTTGGATACTGTCTTCTGGACATGTAGCTTCTCAATGTTCCTTCTAAAATGCTGTACTGAATACAGGACATTGTATTCCAAATATGGTTTGAGCAGGACAGAGAACAATGGACCTGTCACCTTCCCTGCTGTGGACACACATTCCTATTTATGCCAACTAAGATTGTTCTAGTTTTTTTGGCTGTCACATCATTACATTGAACTTGCAGGTCACAAAACCAGTAGGCTTTTTTTTCTTTTGTATGAACTACTTTCTAACCAAATATCCTCCCATTCTCCGATTACAAAAACATAAAATTTCTGGGTCCAAGTGCAGATGCTGAACATGTATCTCTATTCAATTTCCTGTTCAACACATCTAGTTTGATCTAGGGTGGGTTTTTTAATGTTTGTTTGTTGTATTTAAGAAACACTCTTCAATGATTAAATAACACACTATTTTGCCTTTTCTCCTTTCAGTTCTGTCATCCAGTACCTATGTTTGAGTTCATTTCCTATGTTGGAGGGAAGAAGGCAAGGAGGAGAATCACAAGGAAAGCTTAGAGGGACCAAGGGATTCTCAGACAATCCTCAGAAATAAAGGTCCGAGTCTTGGAACCAGATACAGCCTTGCTTTCTTCCGACTCAACTTGACTTGGAGTCAAAGACATTTTGTAATTCTTCTTACTCCACTTCAATTTGAATCAGTTCAGCAAATAGTATAAATCTGCTATGTATAGTATAAACACCTGCTATATGTTAGGTGCCATGTTAAAGATGGAGAAACAAAGGTAGACATTTAGACAGACAAACACATATGTATATAGAGCTAAAACAATTTTAAAGTGCTATGTGTCAGTCACTTTGCTAAGTACTAGACATACAAATATAAGCAAGCAGTACTAAACCTGAAGATAAGAGATTATCAGAAAATGAGGTGGAATTAGGGGGGTATTGATGTAGCAGGGTTAGAAACAATCTGAGAAATAAGAAGAGGCCTAGATCCAGCAAAATAAACCCAAAAGCTTATGGACTAGAGCAAAGAGATTCAAGGGTGTTTATCAGGTTATGAATAGGGAGAAGGTAGTAGTGATAATTCCAGTATAGAAGTCCTATGGCAGAGGAGAGGGGAAGGTTGAAATGGTGAGCTTTTCATACTATTCTTTTTGCAAAGCCAAATTAGACAAAGGCTTATTCCATGTGAACCTTTTCCCCATTAGAGGGTATATTTTTTTAAAACCACATGATTATTTCTTAAGGACATTTGCTATTAGGATTAGGGAACCATTATCACAATAACAGATTTCACTGTCTATTCCCCATGCTTGGAATACTCCTTCAATTCTGCCTTGTGGTTTCCCTGCTTCTTTAAAATCTCAGCAAAAATTTCATCTTCTATGTCTTTCCTGATCCCCCTTAATGCCTGGTGAATATCTTCATTTTATCTTTTATATCTTGTTTGCATCTTTTTCCCCTTGTTTCGGATTACAGGTATCTGAAGTTAGAAAGCCCTGGTGACAATGGATACCCTTATGGCTAACTAATTAGCCTAGGTGGTTTCTAGCAAGTTACTGGACATCTCTATAATTCACTCTACAAACCTGAAAAATTGGAATAATAGCACATATCTTCAATTCTCAATCACAAATTGTGAGGGTGATGGTGAAGTTCTCGAGGTCACCAAAACCCAAGGCTCAGTGCATACAGAGACCAGGCAAAAATGTTATAGCTGCACATTGCCTATGAAATTAGAAGACCTGGGTACAAATTCTGTCTCTGTCACTTACATTTAATTATATGACCTTAGACAAGCCATTTAATCTCTCTGGGCCTCAGTTTTCTGACGGGGTTGGACTAGAAGGCTACATACATAGGTATGTACTCCAATGATTTCTGGTCTCTCTGCTCAGAGCCTAACACTAGAGGGCACTGGTCACATACACTCCAAATCTACAATACATGTGTTTTATATCATTAGAACCTAAAACTATGATTATCAACTAGGAAAATTAGGAGGAAAGGGCAAGATTTTTAACTCGGCTCTACTGCTTTGCAAGGGATTGGTTAATAATTTCCAATTCCTCTCCAGGTCACGGAGCACAGTAACTCTGATTCAAATTCATTGTAGTTTTGTTAACTTTTCACAACTAATCACCACCCATAAGATGGGTAATTTTTTGGACTCTGGCTCCAGCTCCATCCAGCTGAACTGTAACTGGGTCTTCCCTTTCATCATGAAAGAGTTTATTTCATACAAATATCCTATTCAAGATATTTGAAAACAACAATTAAAATTGCTATGATTCTTTTCCCAGCATTACATTACAAGTCACCCAGAAACCCTATGGAAAAGACACTTGAGCAAAGAATGAGAGGAGATGGTAAATCACCCAAACTAAAATAGGAAGAAGAAAAATCTTTCCCAAATACAGAGCTAAAAGGATACTAGAAAATATTCAATCTGATACCTTCATTTTACAGCTACTTACCTAAGGTCACACACCTAACTAAAAGAGCTAGATGATGCTTAGCCAATTCAATAAGTATTCAATATAGTAGGGAAATAAATTTAGAGATGCTATGGGATTCATTTAGAATAAAAAATCATACTTAATAAATGTATGACATAAGAAAGTTATCTAAATATTTCTTTGAAAGGTCTAAGAAGAAACAAGTGGTTGGCAATTTGGTTATTTTTTGTTTGTTTGTTTGGGATAGGGAGGAATTTTGTTCCCAAAAATTTGAGGGAGAGGAAATGAGGCAAAAATCAGTTTGATCTGCATGGAAAAATTGACACATGGGGGTAGCTAAATGGCTGTAAAAGAGTATAAGACCTAAAGTTAGGAGAACCTGAGTTTAAATCCAGCCTCAGACACTTAACACTTACTAGTTGTATGACCTTAGGCAACTCATTTAACCCCAATTTCCTCAAAAAAAAAAAAAAAAGAGAAAGAAAAGAAATTGACAAGAGCCAAATTTTAGTTGGATTTCTTAATCTTTTCTGTGCGTGTTGGACCTCTTTAGTATTCTTCAGATCCCTTCACAGAATAATGTCTTTAGATAAATAAAACAAAAATATGTAGGATATTAGGAAAATAATTACCAAACAATTATCAAATAACAATTATCAATTTTTAAAGTTCAAGGTCCCCCCAGAATCTTTGCTTTGGAATAAAAATTGAAATTTGATGCAAAAAAAAAAAAAAAGAAAGAAATTTGATGCAGCAGTGAAAAGAGGTCTGAATTTGAATTAAAAAAAACTCAGTGTAAATTCTTATTCAGCTGTTCCCAACATGTATCAATAGAGAAGTCTCTTTGATCTTTGGGGGCTTCAGTTTTTTTCATCTGTAAAATAGGGGACATTGAACTAGATGATGTTTAAGGCCCTTCCCAACTCTAAAATTCTTTATAGAGGGAAGAGAGGACATTCCAAGCAAAAGGAACAGGGGGAGAAAAGGCAAAGAAGAAGGAAAGACTATAGTGTGTTCGAAGAGCAGAAAGAAGTCCAGTTAAACTGAAGAATAGAATATGTAGTGAATAAATAGCTAAGAACAGGAATATTGGGATGACAGTAGGTTGTGGAGAGCTTCAGACAAAAGTCTGAACTCCATTTCATAGGTTACAGCAAGTTAGTGGTGATCAGAAGGAGAATTTTTGGATTTGTATCCTCCTACTGGGCAAATTTTAAAGCAATCAGACTTTTTAGAAGCAGCTAAATGACATTTATATAGTAAGTATTCTACAAAAACTTTTGTATGACAATTATTATTAGATTTAGAGGTCACATCACTTAATAAAATTGTGACATTTGTAAATTTTATCTTTAAGACCTTTTTCTCCTTTCTTGGTCCCCTCATGAAACTCTTAGGAAAGGAGTCAGAATCACAAAATTACAGGATAACAATGCATTGGTGCATGATTAAAGATGGAAGAACCCACTAGAAATGGCAAAGATCTCCTTCAAAGAAGAGAAATCTTGCATTGGCCTACCACATGAGTGGGAGCAGCCTTTTTCCATTGGTTGTGTAGTTAGAAATAGCTGCATTTTAAAATCTACTTTAATGAGATATAATTTATCTCTTTCCAATTACAGTTTTAACCAACTATAGCAGGGACACCATGAAGGAAACCTGGGAGTCCTGGAACCCTGCCTCTATCCTCTTAAACTAATCAGTCCTAAGAAATGGGCTTTGGGTTTGTATCTGGTTTTATTTTGTCCTTTTCAGTTCTAAATGCAAGCCTTCAAGTCCTTGTCCCAGGAGCTTGAGATATGGGGAATTTGTAGCCAGATTTTCTAAGCTAGATGTTATAATCAGCCCAATAGGGAAGAAGTGAGATGCCAGGATCCCAGGATGCAAAGGGGAGTGGATCTGCTTTGTTTTTGAAATTTGGTGGAACTAATACTAAGTAGGAACTGAGGTAAACTGTGAATCATATCCCCAGGGACTAAGATGGAAGAGGGAGGAATCTAGCCCTCAAAGTGTTGGGAGAGAATGCTTGTGTGTTAGTTCTTATTCTGACTTTCAAGTAAACATTCCTTTAGCATAAATTAATCTAATTGTTTAGTGGTTAAACAAATATGGGTTCCTGGACTCTCCAAATTTGGGAGAATATAATCAGTGAGAGCTTGAGGAAATAAGGAGATATTTCAGTATTCCCCTAAGGGTACCAGAGAACCTTGGGGAAGTAGTGAAATCACAAGACCCTTGACCCTAATATTTATATTGTAGAGTATAAGGAATACTTATGACACTTGGAGTCTCAATAAAAATGATTTGCCTAGAATTACTCAGCTATTTTGTCTTTTTCTTTTCTTCAAAAAACCTTTGGCATTAGAAAGCAGGATATTTGGGGGCAGCCAGATCTCTATTTGGTAGCAAATTCCAGACAGAAAACACCCACATAATTTAAAAGATTACAAATTAAGATTTGGGAGGAACATTTTTAGTTTAAATAATCCTAGCTCATCATTTTACAGATGAAGAAACAGACTCCAAGTTAAATAGACTCTGATTTTTTCATCATATCGCAATATTTTCCTCTTCAGAGACTGAGCCATTCCAGAAGGCAGTCAAATATTTCACTTTTTTAAATAGTGAGGAAAAGGGCAGAGCAGTACCTGTTTCTTTGTGGGTATTCTACTTAGTAACTAAGAATCATGATAATTTGGTAGACTCCCCCAACTCCACTCTTATCCCATTACTACATCATACTCTTCCTCACCTTTCTTTATAAAGTTTCAATATGTGGCTATTTTCAATCACACAATTTCTTCTTCTAATCTTTCTTGGCCTCAGTTGCCCCAACTGCAAAACAGGGATAATAATAGCACCCTGAGCAGTTAAGTGATACAATAGTTAAGAGTGTTCAGCTCTTAGTTAGGAAGACTCAACTTCCTGAATTCAAATGAGATTCAGAAACTGAATCAACATTGTGATCCTGGCAGGTCACTTAACCCTGTTTGCCTCAGTTTTCCTCATCTGTAAAATGAGTTGGAAAGGGGCAGTTAGGTGGTACAGTGAATAGAGCACCTGCCCTGCAGTCAGGAAGACCTGACTTCAAATGTGGCCTTGGACACTTGACACTAGTTTTGGAACACTGAGCAGGTCATTCAACCCTGATTTGGGGGGCAAGATCGGGTAGGAAATGAATGGGAAAAAGAAATGGCAAAGCCCTCCAGTACCATTGCCAAGAAAACTCCAAATGGGGTTACAAAGATTTGGACACAACTGAAAACAACTGAACAACTATACAAGGTTGTTGTGAATATCAAGTGAGACAGAGCCTATTTAATGCATTTTTCAAAGCTCTATATAAATATGAGCTATTATTATTATTCTCTTAATTTCATTCAAGTAATTATGTTTAGGCAGTATCTTCAGTGCCTTGCTAGAGGTGGAAAGAGACAAGTGCCTTCATTAATATAGTTTATTATGTGACTCCTAAAGAGAATGGAGACAGCTCAGCATAGAATAAAGGACATTTGAGTAACTGGTACAAAGTCAAAGCTTCCCCTCTCCCTCCTTCCTAAATAATTCCCAGATATATCAGTGGCTATTTTCTTCAAGATGGCCTCGAGGTCCCTTCTAGTTCAAGCTATGATTCAATAAAATTCCAATGTACAGAGCTCCAATGGTTCAGTAAATTGGTGTTGTTGGGAGTATAATGATATTTTAGTTTTATTGGTAGAATTAATACTTGTAGTAATAATAATAATAAAATTTATATAGTACTTTTTCTGAAGGCTCTTTCATATCTATTATCTCACTGTATTTGGAATTTGGAAGATACAACAGAGAGATTAATCTCCACAAAACCCTAATTAATGTTCAACAGCTAAATGGTCAGCAAGAAAAATTATCTGAAATAATCTGAACAAAAGAAAGAAGGCTTACTTCCTGCCCCAAAGTATGAAAGGTTCCAATATCATTTCATTTCTATGACTACTGATACTATCTCAATTAACAAGTAACTGCTGAGTTCTTAATTTATGCTGGACACTTTGAAAAGCAAAAACAGCCCTGTCCTCAGGGAGTTTACAGTCGGTCTATATGACTTAGCTAAATGATATTAGCTGTATGACACTTTAAGAGACAGAGACACAGTGTCAGGAATCATGAAAATGTTATCTCAGGCATTTCCTTGTTGCCTTTGCCCCCATGTTTATAGCAGTTCAAAAAGATTTGTGTTCTTATGCTAAATATTAGTGCCAAGAGATCCAGAAAGATGCTGACTAAATTGACAATGTGGTTTCTCCAATCTCCAGGCAATA
This sequence comes from Sarcophilus harrisii, assembly GCF_902635505.1. Lineage (NCBI taxonomy): Eukaryota > Metazoa > Chordata > Mammalia > Dasyuromorphia > Dasyuridae > Sarcophilus > Sarcophilus harrisii. The sequence continues at coordinate 300,717,988 of NC_045427.1, forward strand.
TCAGCCTTAATTTCCTTTTAACTCCCTATACCTAGTTTCAGGTCATCCACATCAAATAGATGAAAATTTTCTTTTGTCCAGATTTCAATATTCATATTAATGGACACCCTATAAAAATTGTCCAAAGGTATGTTTGTCAGTGATAGACAATACAGGTAGACAATAAGCCAGACTGAGATAAAAGGGATAAGGAAAGTAAGCTGAATTGTTTTCAGGAAATTGCAAATCACTTTTACTGACCTCAAGTTTCCCATAACAGCAAAGGCTCATCTTTTCAATACAAACATTTTACCCATGTTGCTATAAGGCAGCAAAATCCAAGAATTTTGGATGAGTATGACATAGAGGGCAATGGAAAGGTGCAAGGGAAAAGAGGGGTGGTAGTGAGCAAGCTGAAATATAAAACCAAGAAGGATCTTTAAAGAACAGGAGAAAATCAAAGAATTGTATTACAGAAAGATAAGACATCATTATTGAGATAGAGCAAAGGATAAAAGGTGGATAACCAGACCATTACTCTAGTGCCCTTGTGAAGATGGTAGGGGGAAAAAAACAAAAACCAAATAATTTTCTTTTTTATTTTTTTCCTAGCATGATTCTCCTTTGGATCAGCCCCATGGCACTCTGCCTTGTGGTACCTTTCTCCTCACTCCTCCCCCATGCCACATGGTATCTCTCCTAACCCCACTTCTCCTCCTTACAGTTAAACTAACTCTTAGGGAGCTAAGTCCCTTTCAGGATTTAGCCTGGAAGTAACTGAGGCCAGTTCCAATGGTCTTGTGATAAAGAGAGTCATCTGTACCCAGAGAGAGGACTATAGGGATTGAGTGTGAATCACAACATAGTATTTTCACCTTTTTTATGATTGCTTGCATTTTGTTTTCCTTTTTGTTTTCTATTTTTTGAGCTGATTTTTTTCATGCACCGTGATGATTGTGGAAATATGTATAGAAGAATTGCACATGTTTAACATACTGGATTACTTGCCTTTCTAGGGGAGGGGTTGGGGGGAAGTGAAAGAAAAAATTTGCAACACAAGGTTTTTGCAAGAGTGGATGCTGAAAATTATCTATGAATATGTTTTTAATTTATTAAAGTTTTTTTCATTTTCAAAACATATACATGGATAATTTTTCAACAATGACCCTTGCAAAAACTTGTGCTCCAAATCCTTCCTCCTCTTCCCCTACCTCCTCCCCAAGATGATAAGTAATCCAATATATGTTAAACATGTTAAAATATGTTAAACCTAATATATGTATGCATATTTATACAATTATTATTATGCATATGTTTTAAAAATAAAATGCTTTAATTTAAAAAAAAAAAAAGGATTTAGCCTGCCAAATAAGGACATGCCACATTCTCATGGGGTGCTTTCTTTCTATTAGGTAATTTGGAGTTTCACCAAGGAACTTGTCTTTATATGTTATCCCACCTTATTTCATATTTACCATTCCTGCTGTCTATTGTACCCCTTCATTTTGTCTGTAACCTATTCTCCTAAATAAATCTACCTTTTGCCAAAAAGAATGGCCATTGCGAATTCTTCACCAACTTTCGGTGCCTGCCATCATCTGGTATCTACATCATCCACATCAGTTTAATTATTATTACCCACTGAGTACTTAGGATGGTGCCAGGTAACTTAAAGAGTTTCTGGATAGATTCACTTTCTCCTTAAAGGGTTGACATTTAGAGGAGAAAGAATCTCAGTCTATATAACTCCTTTTCTGATTAAAGTCTCTAATAAACTGAGAAACCACCATGACAAAAGAGAAAACAAAGAAGCAAGGGGAGGAAAGAAGGGTAAGTAAATGTTCACTGTCAGCCCACTTTCTAATTCAATACTTAATGCAGAGATCATTTTGCCATGTCTCCAGAATGAATTGAGTTAAAGGTAACCAAAATTACCTTGGTTACAATGAAAACCTTTTCAATCCTTATCTGGTAGCTTTCCCTATCTCATCCACTACAGATGTGACCCAAGTTTTCTTCCCTTCCCCTCAGGTTCCTTTGTCATTGTCCCTAAACCTTCTCATATCCAGAAACACAGGTCAGAGCCACAGTAACATGAGTCCTGAAGTAAGTTATGTGCCCAATACGTTTGTTTCTGTATTTCTAGCCCTGAACTTCTCAAGCCTTCCTGCTCCCAGCCTGCCTGATCCACAAGTCCCCAGACTCCCTGTAGAATCTCTCCAAGTCCTCACCCTTTGGATGGAGTAACAGCTCAGCTTGCAATGAGGCACACCCTCAGTACTGCTGCATCAACATCTCTACTGCATCGCATTACCTCACCACCGACCAATCCACACCTCCTATAGCTCAGCACACGTTCTCCCTGTACCACAGATGTTGCCTCATGCTACACACAGCTAGTTGAGCAGGCTGTGCTTCGTGCCATAAGTCCAAGGTTAGGATGGAGGATGCCTTTGAAGGGTAGAGACAATCAGTTTCTCCAACACTAATATCATCTCCTGATATCCTGATAAATGTGGAAATAAGATTTTTTTAATTAAAGCTTTTTATTTTCAAAATATATACATGGATAATTTTCAACATTCACCCTTACAAAATCTTGTGTTCTAAATTTTTCCCTCCCTTCCCCTTATCTCCTCTCCTAGATGGCAAGTAATCCAATATATGTTAAACATGTGCAATTTTTCTATACATATTTTAAATGTGGCAATATGGTTAGAAAATTGCACATGTTAAACTATATTGGATTACTTGCTATCTAGGAGAGGGGAGAAAGGGTGAGAGAAGGAGAAAAATTTGGAACAAAACTATTTTGCAAAGGTGAATGTTGAAAACTATCTTTGCATGTAATTTGAAAAATAAAAAAACAACTATGGTATTAAAAAGAAATTCAGATGCCCAATTCTCTCGGACCACATTAACTCATTAATTCCCTCAACAAAATACCTATGAATAAAGTGACTTGTAAATAAAAATTTCTCCTTTTTTCCAGAGAACAGAATTCAGAAAGAAAAAGATAAAGTACTGTAGGGAGTCCAAGACAGAAATTGGTTTCAGGGCTGCAAGCTCTACTTTGACAATTTTTTCAATTGCCTATACAACTTTACTAGACAATACCTCAGAGTTCCTAGTAGTCATATCTCCCCAAACTAATGAGTGTGCATAACATTTAAATCAGGTTTTCTAGAATGACTCCTTTTAACCAAAAGACATGACTGAAGGGCTGACCTGAATCATGTCCACTGTCTGGACAATTGTAACATTGAATGGTCCTAAGCCCTAAGAGAGCTGGATCAGGTTGGGGGGAGGAAGAGGAAGGAAAGGTATCTTCATCTCAGATGTTTCACCTTCCAAACTCCCCTCTTTTTCCAATCTTGAGCACCCCATTTAGGAGATGCCTATGTATCATTTTGGCAGATACTCTTGGAGGCATGAATTTTATCCTGATGTTATCTCACTTGAAAGAGATTTTGCTTTAGGCAAAGCCAGAAATATTGCATGATATTTCTTTAAAAGAGAAGAGGAGAGGGGACATGTGGGGGGGAAAATCCATTATAAATCCACACAGGGAGTTCAATATTTTACACAAACACAGGCATCTAATGGTAATAATGACTCTACAGATGTGCTGTGTACATTTATTGTTAATAGCTTTCCTTGCACCTAGGAGGAAAGCATGGTCAGGGAACATAAGGGAGAAATACTAATAAGGAGAAAAAAATGGGACAATTCATGAGTCTCTCTTTCATCTGTCCCCTATGTCAGGGAAGGAGGGGTATCCCAGCTTCAGAGGAATACAGAAACAATGCATTTAGGAAACTGCTCACTTCCTATATCTTTTGGAAAACATGGTATCTCCTTATCTAAAAAAAGGAACAGTTCCTTCCCCATCCCCACTAACTCCTCAACAAAAGTGAAAAGACCACCTGCAGGAGACCATTGGCAAGTGCCTTAGCTGTAGTTGCACACTCACTTTTGTCCCTAGTAGGGAAATTTTACCATGAAGTTTGTTTCTGCCTTATTATCTGAACTCCTGGGCTTATATGCCTCATAATGAGGCATATTGAGAAGAATATTGATGGTGCCTCCCCCCAATATTTTATCCATTTTTGTGATTTTAAATATATATTATATATACATATATATTTAATTAACAATAATCTTGTCTGATGGTTTTAAATTCTGATTTTACCACTTACTAGGTTGTGATCTCAGTTTCCTTAGTCATAAAATGGAAACAATAGTGCCCATGGTACCAAAGCTGCAAGGTTGTTATGGGGTCTAAACATATAAAGCATTAAGACAACTTTAAAGCAATATATCAATGCCAGGCATTAGGCCCTGATTTTTTATTTTATTTGTGTAGGAAACTCTTGGTGTAATAATTCCAGAAATTTAGATCAGCAGCTATTCTATAATTTATTATCCTAGGAAGATGTCAGTGACATTAATAGATTAAGGGGTAAAAATGTTTATCCAGTTAGTTTCAAAAGAAGGATTTGAAACCCAGGTCTTCTGAAGATGAGGTCTGCTTTCTATCCACTATGCTATACTTGCTATCCTGTTATTATTACTACTGTTGCATCCAATAACTGCTTCTCTTCTTATCCATTAAAGGCAAAATAACAATTATAAACTGATTATAAACAGAGCAGATGTTGTTACTGCCAGCCAATGTGGTCAGTTCAAAATGCTCTTGCAACTACATTAATGCCAAGGGGCAGAAATCAAAGTATATTAAAGAGAACAGTTTTGATTAATTTTGCTTTGTTTCTAGAGGAGTTCTAACCCAATTTGAATGGAGAACTTCTCACACCTTTCAAATGACAATTACTAGAGGAAGACAGGCTTCACAGGCTGAGAAATGAGTTGCTATATCTGAGTATGAGGATATAAACCATAATTATAGTTCCAAAGTAATTCCTGAAAGAAGCACTGAGATTTTTTAAAGAAATGGAATAAATCTCCCCATGTTCAGCGAACCCATGTGGCTGTCCTTAATGGAATCTTTGAATCAGCATTTTCCTCTATGGCCTAAGTAGTTCGCTGAAGCAAAAATGCTGGTCATGATCTCATAGAAAGCAAAAAACAAAAAGAAAGAAAAAAAACCTATATTTCTTTGATGTATAATTTTTAAAAGAAAAACTTCCATCTTAATTTATAAAGTTAATTTGTTATTTAACATTTCCCCCCTCTCCACTGGTTTCTTAGAGAACAAAGCAAACATTTTTGAGAGTCATTAAAACTGTGACAGTTTTACAAGTGAAAAAAGCCATGTAGTTACTCTCAGTAGACATAGAGTGGATATTTTCTGAAAGAAATATATTCTGAGGCCTGCGGCCCATGTCACTTACATTATTGTTCTAGTATTTGGATAATAGGAGAGCACAGTGCAATATTCATTTAAGTCACATCTTTGCCTCTTACTTACCTTTGTTACTGTAAGTCATAACTTCTTAAAACATCCAATTTCTCATCAATAAAATAAAAGGACTGAAGGAAATGACCCCAGAATCTTTTTCACATCTAAATCTATGACTTTATTATCCCTGTCTCCTACTAAGAAACTTCATAAGCTCAGGAAATGTTTCCAATAATTAATAGCTAGCATAATAATAATAAAAACAATAATGGAAAGGTACTTTAAGATTTATAAAGTGTGATGTAGGTACTTTTAATATATACATTTTACAGATAAAGACACTGAATCATAAAGAAACTAAGTCACTTGTCCAGGGTAACAGAGCTAGTAAATGACTAAGTTACAATATGAACTCAGATCTTTCTATTTATAGGCCCACATTCTTACCTGCAGATTTATTAAGGAGACAACCAGTAAGAGCAGGAAGAAAAGAGAACTTTGAATCATTATTCTAGAATCACAGAATAGGAAGAGACTTTTGAAGCCATCTAATCTCTCATTAGTAGAGAAATACTTATAATACCATTAACACATATTCTTCCAATCTCTACTTGAATAATCTCAATGATAAGCAATTCACTATATCATCAGAGAGTCTGAATACATTACGGAAAAGATTTAATTATGAGTTAACTGTAACTTTCAAACTTTGAATTACATAATCATAAAAACTTAAAGTTGTAAGAGACCTCAGAGATATTTAGTCACATCCCCTCATTCATAATCTATAGCTACGTAGAAAAGAATTCTATTTCCTATCTCTTTCTCTCAAATATTGTCATAGCAATGTATTGAGGAAAAAAATATGTTCTAAGAGCCCTGTTTCTTCTCAACTAAACCATTAAGGGTATTTTCACTTATAAGTTTGGGATATTGGAAGGATTATATGACCAACAAAAGCCAAAAAACTCTCATGATACCATGCCAATAAGCAAACCTTCTAGGACATGTGCCTAGAAAATGAAGATTATTTGACAGGTCCTATTGGTCTCTTGCAGACATAGAATCATAGAATTTTAGGGCTGAAATGGACTTAGTCCAATACCTTATATATCAGGAAATGTATCATTTTACTGTAAAATGAATTATAGAAGGAAATACAAACCACTCTAATATCTTTGCCAAGAAGCTCCCAAATGAAAGCATAAAGAGTTAGATACAACTGAACAATATGCAAAATATTATAAGAGGATATGTGATGGATACAACTGATAATTCATAACTGCCCTTAAAGTGTTTACTTGAGGCTGTTGAGAGGCATCTTCCTAAGGAAGAATGGCCTTGACTTTAACATAGAGCTGATATTTGGATGAGCGAAGAATATTCATAAGATCAGATATTTAGAACTGGAAAAGACAACATATTATCTCATATATATATTATATATATATAGTATATCTGTGGTTATTTTCATATTGTCTCACCAATTAGAATGTCATATCCTCGAGGGCAGGGACCTTATTTTTGCCCTTTTTTATATCCCTAACACTTAGCATAGTGTCTGGGATATAGTAAACATTTAATAAATAAACACTTATTGACTGAATAACTGACCCTAGTGGCCAATCCTTTCATTTTATAAATGAAGAAACTGAGGCACAGAACCATTAGTAGCCCAAGGTCATACAGTTAAAAATTTTCTAAGATGGGATTTGAACCAGGTCCTTCTGAGTCCAAGTTCAGTATCCAATTCATATTTCTCTTTGCCTCTCCTGGAGAGGCACTTGCTCTTCTCAGGACAAGAACTTAATTCAATTAAATAAACATTGAGTAAGTTACTTTTATACAGAATAAGAGAGTGAATATTCAGAGACAGATATATATATATATATATATATATATATGTGTGTGTGTGTGTGTGTGTCATATGACACACACACACACACACATATACACACATACACACACATTTTTTTTCCCTAATGAGGAAAGGGGGACAGCAATCATAGACAATTCCAGACTAATCTCCATAATATTTTTATTTATTTCCTATGAAGCCAGCCACTGTAGTCACAGTCCCTTTGCCTTAGCTGCCACCAGTTTCTTCTTGGTCTCTGGGATATCTGAATTCCTAGCAATTTTCATGAACCAGAGGAGGCATAAAAATCTCTCCTCCCTTAATTTAACTGAAACAAGATTAAAAACAAACCCATCTAAAAGATTATGGGTAAAGATAACATCAAGCAAGAAATTTATTAGGTCAAATTCACTTAGTGTAAAATTATTTTTGTTTCACTTGATCCTCTCTGACCCTATTTGTTGAGATTAAGAAAATTCTTACAGAACAATGAGTTGCCCATCTATGCACTGTCTTCTTTTTCACCAGGAGTATTGCCTCACTTTTAAATCCAATTTATAGGTAGTCAAGATATCACCAAAAGGACTCACTATGAAAGGCAAATTCTTAACTTCTAGTGATCTACCTGTTTCAATAAATTATCTTTTCTTATATAAATTAATGCAAAATGAAGTTAAGCAGAACCAAGAGAACAATTTATAAAATAACATCATTATTATGAAGAAAATAAATTTTGAAAAAATTGAGAATTGTGATTGATGGAATAACTAACAAAGATTCTGGAAGAATCATAATGAAACATGCCAGTCCCTCCTGAAAAAAGAGGTGATGGACTCAGAATGATAACCCATTCACATTTATATGTACATATATGCATACATATGCTTATATGTGTTTCCATATAGATACACATGTACAAATAGATTTACTATGTGTATATATATATATATATATATGGGGGGTATATGTATGTATCTATGTGTCTATCTGTTTATGTATATATGTATGTGTATGAACTATAGATATGACAATATAGGAATTCACTTTGTGCATATTTGTAACAAATCCTTTATTTTTCTGTTTTTTTTTTCATTGTGTGATGGAGAGAAAATAGATGTATATTCAGGGAAAAAATTTAATTAAGAAATTCTTTCTATTGCCTAAGAGAGACAATCTCCTGGGCATTTCCTTAGGGAATGAATATGAAGCCCAGAATTGGCTCAGCTGTTGGATGGAAGCACATAGGGAAGTACCACTGTTTGAATCTGGAGCTGGCAAGTCCACATCTCAAGACACAAATCCCTTCCAGGAACATGATTAATGCCAAATAGGCATGTTGTCTAAACACTTGGCATCCTCTAAAATCTCAGAATATACCAGATTTCCAAAGTGAGAAGACAGCCAATATTTCATTACACACACTGTTGTGCCTTCTGTAGTTATAATAAAGGTTGTTTGTTGGGTTGTTGTCGGGAGTTTTTTAAAAAAAAAAAAAAGTCATTCTCTATGGCAAATATCATCTTTATCTTTGCCACTTTATTTTATGTCTGCTGCTTGTGCAGGCTCTAGAGCATGGCAAATACAATGCATCACCAGAGCCTCTGGGCCAAAGTAACATCCTCTTTTCTCACCTTACATGTAGCCTTAAAGCATCTGAGGACCTTTTATCCCAGTAAGACCTTATACTTATATAGTGTTTTTAACTTTTAGGGTACTTCTACATCTGTGTGACACTGGGCAAGTCATTTAACCCCTTTTGCTCCAGTTTCCTCCTGTATAAAAAATGAGTTGGAGAAGGAAATGGCAAACTACTCCAATATCTTTGCCAGGAAAACCCCCGAATGAGATCACAAAGAATCAGACATTACTGAAACAAATGAACAATAATAACATCAACTGAAGAACCAATGAATTGGAAGAGGCCTCAGGGATCATTCCATTCCATTCCAGTCAATAAACATTTAAGTGCTTCCTTTGAGTGATAGTCAATAAACATTTATTAAGTACCTCTATGTACCAGTCACAATACTAAAAGTTGAGTATACAAAAAAAAAAAAAAAGTAAAAAATAATTACTGTCCTCCAGAAGCTAACAACTTAAGAGGAAGATAAACACTTGAAAGGAAGATAAGAAACAAACAAATATGTACAAACAAACTATATAGTGAATAAGCAGGAAATAATTAAGAGAGGAAAGGCACTTTTTTTCATTCTAAAGAAGGGTTGGGACAAACCTTCTGAAAAAGAAAGGATTTCAATTGGGACTTAAAGGAAGCAAGGAAGCCACTAGGTGGAAATAAAGTCAGAGAGCATTCTAAGCTGGGGGACAGCCAGAGAAAATACCTGAAGCTGAGGGATAGTGTATTGAAGTGAATAAAGATCTGGTCTCAGAGTCAATAAAATGTGGGTTCAAAACCCACTTGGCTATATGATCCTAAGTAATTCCTTTAAACTCTCAGTTTACTGAACTGAGTTATTCTCTGAGAAACTAAAATATTGAACAGTTACCAATCTAATAGAAGAAATTTCACCAACTGGAATTCTCTACACTAATGAAATAATTGATCAAGAATCTATCCTCTCCCAAAAATACCTAGTGTATGTTATATGCTTGAATTAAAGACATAAGATCAAACACCTTGTTTTCAAGAAGCTTACATCCTAAATAAATAGTGTAAATAGATCATCTGCTATTAGGGATCCCTGCAAAGAATGAATTTGGGAATTATCATAAGTTGGAGGCAATTTGCAATGTAGGGAAAGATCCAGACAATACAAAATAGTAGTTTTTGAGGAGGAAAAAGGTAATATGGGCTGATACAGTCAGGTAAGGATACATGGCTAGAAGATGGGCTTCTGGGCTGAAAAATGAAGTTCAGGAAACTGTATTCTAGGTAAATAGGGTGATAGGTGAATGTAAACAAGAGAAAGGTGACTGTGTATTGAATTTGAAGAGCAATTAGTCGTTTTTTTTGGCTGAATTATTGACCTTAAGGGGCTAAAAATGTATGAATTACTATTTCTAGGGTTAAGGGAGGGTAGCACCCATTCTTCCATAGGTATACCTGATAGTGTAAAGAGAAAAACATAATCATTTTTTGACTTTCATTAAAAAGAAAAGCAAAAAAAAAAAAAAAAAAAAAAGGCTCATTTGTGAGTTTTCTTGGTTGAAGTAATTTAACATTTTTATCTCCAGCTCATTTTATAGCTAAGGAAACTTAGGCCAAAAGGGTTAAATGACTTTGCCTAGGTTTACTAGATTACTAGGGTCATTGCCTATGATCAGTGGTTGAGGTCACATTTGAACTCAGGTCTTCCTGACTCCAGGCCTGGCAGTCTATCCACTATGCCACCTAGCTGCCCTATGTGATAGATAATAGCAAGGAAAAAATCCAAGAAAACTACAAAAAAGGAGAGCTAAGAAATCAAGTCTAAAAATCTGACATCATTTATTGTGGGAGAAACAACTCTATATATCTTGCAATGCCTGAAATATCTCATATTGCAACATGGGTAATGATTATTATTCATTGCGATGACCTTGAGTCAATCATAAGAGGAAAAAAATAAATTATGTTCAGCATTTTTTGTGAAAAAAAGATTGGAAATATATGATACTTTTTGGAAAGATTTTCGTGAAAAATAATTGAAGGTTTTTAAAAAAAAATTTATCATTTAAGTGAGGAAAGCAGTTATCTAGAAAAAAGGTATCATATCACATTCTACAGGACTTTATGACTCGACTAATCCATTCAAAATTTGTTAGCCAGAGGGATGAAATAACTTGCCTGAAGTCACTTAGCAGCAGAGGAAGTTTTCAACCCTAGGTCCCCTGATTTCCTAAACCTAGTATTCTTTCCATTGTATTATAGTACTGTTATTTTCCAATCCCACTAGTTAAAAATGTTTGAACAAATTTGGGGGATGTTTGTGTCTTTACAGAAACATCAATTGGTTAGAAGAAGATAGCTACAGGGTGAAGAAAAAGCAAATAAGCAAAATTCTTTCCTTATAGGACTCATACAACAAAACAATTCTTATTCCTTCAGAATTCTTTTTTGTCACTTATCTAGTGATATATTGTCACTCTGCAGTTAAGTATCCATAATATAATTATTATTCTGATACCTTAACACTGGGCACAAAGATTTAAAGACACTAGTGCTCTTCTTCCTTTTTTAGGAAGGCTCCCATTAGAGAAAATCCCATTATATCTTTCTTCTTGCAAGCTTATCATCTGAAGGATTTTCTGAGAGCAAAAGCCTAATAATTGTGGATTTTGATCCCAGCAACATGTCACTATTATTAATTCAACTTTACATGCAAAAATTGTCTAATTACACTGGCTGAAAATCTCTAAATGTTACAACTGCTATAAGCTAATGTCATCCTAGGTGGAAATTCTACAAGAGCATATAAAATCCTACATGGAATACAATTATACTCAGTAATCTCATGAAGATAGATTTGTCATTGCAAAAGCTTTCAGTAAAGAATGTTTGCTGACAGCTGGAGATAAGAGAAGAAACTATTGCTCCCAAACTGTCCTTCAAAGGAAAAAGCAAACTCAGGTTTCAAGATCAGGGTCATGCAAGGAACCCTTTGATCCAGCAGTGTTTTTACTGGGACTATATCCCAAAGAGATCATAAAAAGGGGGAAATGACCAGTATGTGCAAAACTGTTTGTAGCAGTCATTTTTTTGTAGTGGCAAGAAACTGGAAATTGAGAGAATGACTATTAATTGGGGAGTGACTGAATAAATTATGGTATATGAATGTAGTGGAATAATTTCTATAAGAAACTATAAGCAGGCTGATTTCAGAAAATCTTGGAAAGACTTGTATGAACAGATGCCAAGTGGAGTGAGTAGAACACATAAAATACGATACATAGCAACAAGATTATAAGATGATCAATTGTAATGGACTTGGCTCTTTTCAATAATGAGATGACTCAAGACAATTCCAATAGATTTGTGATGTAAAGTACCATTTCCATCCAGAGAGAGAACTATGGATTCTGAATATGCATCAAAGCATAGTATTTTCACTTTTTTGTTACTGTGTTGTTTGCTAGTTTTTTCTCATTTTTGCCCTTTTGATCTGATTTTTCTTATATAGCATGTCAAATACAAAATATTTAGAAGAATTGCACATGTTTAACCTATATCAGATTGCTTGTTATCTTGGGGAGGAGGGATAAGGGGAGAGAGGGAGAAAAATGTGGAACACAAGAGTTTGTAAAAATTAATGTTAAGTGGGTGCCCATCAACTGAGGAATGACTGAATAAATTATGGAATATTATTGTTCTATAAGAAACAATCAACAGGATGTTTTCAGAAAGGCCTGGAGAGACTTACATGAACTGATGCTAAATGAAGCAAGTAGAACCAGGAGACCATCGTAAACAACATTATGTGATGATCAATTCTGATGAACATGGCTCTTTTCAACAATGAGGTGATTCAGACAAATTTTGATAGACTTGTGATGGAGAGAATCATCTGCATCCAGAAAGAGAACTATGGGGGCTGAATGTGGATCACAACATAATATTTTCACCTTTTTGTTGTTTGCTTGCTTTTTGTTTTTTTCTCATTTTCTCCCTCTATGATCTGATTTTTCTTGTACAGCATGATAAAGGTGGAAATATATATAGAAGAATTGTACATGTTTAACACATATTGGGTTATTTGCTGTCTAGGGGGTGGTAGAAGGGAGGAAGAAAAATTTGTAACACAAAGTTTTGTAAGGGGAAATGTTGAAAACTATCTTTGCATGTATTTAGAAAAATAAAACATTATTAAAAAATGAAAAAAAAAAAGGTCAGGGCCTGCATGAGCTTGGAAAATAAAACATATCAAGAGATCAGAAATGTTCCAACTCTCCTACATCCTGCCTCTAACAGATGTGGACATAGTCAGGCACATATGTATGTGCAGAGAGAGCATATTTAGCAGAGTATATAGCTGCCCATGCAATATGATTGAGGAGCATGCAGCCTGTCCCGAATTATCTTCTGCTTCTTAGCCATAATCCAATAAAATGAAAGCTTCTTAAGGACAGGCACTGTTTTCCTAGATTTTGCATTTCCAGAGATCTAGCACAGAGTTTTGTATACAATAGGAATTTAATAAAACTTAATGAATTGAATTGAATCCAAATTCTCAGAATCAATAATAGCTTAGAAGCAGTGTGCTTGGGAGAAAGAAAAACACTGTTTGTGGAATAGAATCTGGAATTGGAATCCATTCCTAACCCTTATAACTATGCGACTTTGAGTAGTTCACTGAAAGCATATGAGTCTCAGGTTCTATTCTGTAATGTGGAAACAATATTTGCACAAACAACCCGTTTCCATTAAAAGTTTTCCCAAAGATCAGCAGAGACAATGTCATCTGTCTCTGTCATCATAAAGCACTAAACAAATGCAAGCTTTTAATAGCATTGGGCAAATTAGGTGGTGCAGTAGATGGAATATCAGGGCTGAAGTCAGGAAGATTCAAATTCCTACATTCAAATCTGGCCTAATATTCTCACTAGCTGCGTAAATCTAAGCAAGGCACTTAATCCTATTTGACTCAGTTTCCTCATCTGTAAAATAAGCAGGAGAAAAAAAGGGAAAACTGTCCCAGTATCTCTGCCAAGAAATCCCCAAATGAGGTCACAAAGAGTCAGGTAATACCTAAAAAAAATTAATAAATTAGAGCATCTAGTGAGAGATTCTGTCAGGAAAAAGAGTCCCAATTAGGATGCTATTGCCATAAATTAGTTTATCCAATTAGCAGGTAGCCCCTTTGGTGTCAGTCTGATAAAGATAATGGGACATTTGGCCCATAGATAAAGAAGAGTATATAGGTAACATGTCAAGCCATGTCTGGAAGACTTACCAGAGGACATCTTTGTCAGGACTGAGGGGCAAAAGGCAGATTTAGTGAGAAGGGAATTAAATTGATACTTTCTCTAGGGTCTACAGTAGTCAGCTATTTAGGAAAACCCAGATATGGGAACAAAACTGACCATATAATTGATTTGATTAGTTTATGCTGGGCGGAGGGTATCAGAGAATGTGGTTAGAATACTGGGAGGATGCAGAAATAATACAGAGTCACTATTTGTACTTTCAGAATTTGGCCCTTTCTCCACTTGTGTCATCCTAGGCAGAGAAGGAAAAAGAGAAGATGTACATCAATGGCTATTGGTCCAGATTCATGATTTTTTTCTGCTCCAGAGCCCACACAAAGCATCAGAATAAAAAATGATGAATATATGTCTTTAGATAAAGCCTTAAAAGAATCTAACTGAACTGTACAAACTGAGCTTGTCCCCAAACATCTCCCTGATCTCCACTGCTTCCAGCTAGAAAAGGTACTCAGAGATGTATGTTGCAACATTATCCTCAGAGCTATAATAGGATGGGTTATTTTCCAAATTGGAAACATAAGATTGAAGTAACATTTAGCATACCAATAAAGCCCTGAGTGAGGAGGGGAGAGGAAGCAAATATACTAGATCTGGGGTAGTAGGTCAAAGATACTAGGTCAGGAGAGTATACCTAGTTTGAAAGAGTAGTGGAGGCAGAGCAAGAACCACAGAAAAAATATAGACAACAGAAGATTTCCTCGGACTAGCCCTGGGCAGAAGGTAATAATAAATGTTACCAAGGAAAGAAGGGACTTCTTTTTGTACTTGGAAGAATGTGAGAGGTGAGGGTAGAGTGAGCATTACTTGAATAAAAAAATTCTTTCACATTGGAAGGAGCTGTCCACCTCTTTCTCACAAAGAACTGGTAGAACCTGAATGCAGATCAAAAACACTTTTTTCTTTATTTTCCTTGGCTCTGTGTGTGTGTATGTGTGTGTGTGTGTGTGTGTGTTTACAGAATAACTTACATGGAAATGGGTTTTTGCATGACTGCACATGTGTAACCTATGATGAACTGCTTATCATCTCAATTGAGGGGAAGAAGGAGAAGGGAAGGGTGGAAAAGAATTTGGAACTAAGAATTTTGAAGAATAAAAAAGAATGTTAATGGAGTTTTTTTTACATGTAATTGAGAAAAATAAAATATTAAATACCAAAAAAGTTACAAGTTAATAAACTAAAAAAAAAATATTCTTTCATAAAGCCTCATAGGAAAGCAATTTATCTTAAGTTATGGTCGAGGTAAAATCGTAATATAATGATTCTCTATTAGAGACAGCTAAGTGGTTCAATAGAAGCACATAAGTTCAATTCTGGCTCTGATCGTTATTAACTGGAATAGCAGACTTAATTTGAACCTCCCTTAGTCCATAAAAATCAGAAGGATAGTAGTATCTACCTCATAGGGGTGTTGTAAGGATTAGGTAAATGAATAAAATACTTTGCAAACCTGAAACCACTATATAAATTCTAATTATTGCTGTTGTTGTTGTTATGGAGAAGTATTCCATTCAATATGAAAAGTTGTCTTCTGATTCTGGCAAATAGATCCTAGAAATAGGACTTTTATGGACTAGTTAGAACAAATTCTACGTAATGATCAATTCTGAACAGCAAGTTTTTTCTCTTCCCTGTTCTTGTCACAGTCACTCTGCACAAGAAAGAACTTGATTGAGTACTATTTATATTATAAAAAAAGAGGAAGAAAAAAGAGCAGAGGTGGGCATCTTTTCTTCTACCATCAAGCAGCAATTAGCCATCAGTGCCACTAACCTTCCCTCCAAAAAAATACAGTAAATATGATTCTTAATTACCTCTTAAGTCCCAAGTTACTACCAAAGGAAAATAACACAAGAAAGAAAAAAGAAAGAAAGAAAGAAAGAAAGAAAGAAAGAAAGAAAGAAAGAAAGAAAGAAAGAAAGGAAGGAAGGAAGGAAGGAAGGAAGGAAGGAAGGAAGGAAGGAAGGAAGGAAGGAAGGAAGGAAAAGGAAGGAAGGAAGGAAGGAAGGAAGGAAAGGAGGGAGGGAGGAAGCATCATTTTGCAGATGAGGAAATGGATACAAATAGAATTAAGTGATTTGCCCATAGTCATACAGCTAGTCAATATCTGAGGCCAAATTTGAACTCCTGATGATAAATTTTTCTGATCCCAAGTCCAATGCCCTATCCACTGGGCCATCTAAGAGGTTTTCAAATCTTGTTGCTGTTCATCCTTCATTCTTAAATAGGACCAATGATATCATAAGGATGATGTCTTGACTTGGGTGTGAACTGAATTTGAGTAAGACAGAGTTGCACAAAGTCTTTATCATTGCTTAATTCCAGAGAATAAATGGCAGTGGGATGTATGCCACACCTTTCTCCCTTATTAGGTTCAAAGCACTCATGAATCACTGCAGAGAATCTAGGTACCTGTTCCATTCTCTTTCCTGATACTAGGATTGTGATTTCTAGCAATATGTTTATTGAACAAAATTCTATCACTATAAAACAACTTTAATGTCTTCCTGGGATTTACAATAAAGATATTAATAATCAATAAACAAAATTATCAGAATTCATATATTGGGAGGTCAAAATTCATAAGAAGTTAACTTTAAATGGGAGGGTAGTTCATAATCCTAATACTAGCCAGAGGGCTAGTAATCTTTGCCAGATGAGGTATGTTATAGAGTCCAACTAATTACCCAAACCATGTGCATTCAAAACATACTTCAGAAAGTCTAGATGTGAACTGCTTTTGTGAAACTGAGTAGGTGTTCTGCCTGTGGTAATGCTAAATACTCAGGTACTTCAAAATTTTTCTACTATGGAGTTTCTGGTACTTGCAGAATGTTCAATAAACAGGAGGCAAGGCTATTATCAGTTATGGCATTAAGGTGTTATTGAGGATTATAATAATAATGATGATGATACCAACAATATTTATTTCTATTTAAGCTTAAATTTAATGCCTTAAGATTTGCAAAGCACTTAATGTGTGTTCTCTCATTTGATCCTCACAAAACACCTTTGGGTTAGATTCTGTTATGATATCTATTTTACAAATGAGGAACTTGAAAATCATTTAAGTTAAGCTACTCACCCATTTCACAGCTAATAAGTGTAAGAGTTCAGATTTGAATCCCTATCTTCTCCACTCCAAATCCCAACACACTGTCCATTGCAGTTTCTTGAGGGCAGTTAATGTTTTGTTTTTCATCTTCACATTTCCAAGACTTAACACAATGCTTTGAACTAGTGAATGATTAACAAATTATATTGATATATGCTTTAAAAAACCTTAAAACCTTTTAAGGCAGAAATTTGAAACAAGGGATTGGGGGTACATCCAAATAGAGTTTGCTATTTTTTTTAGAAAGGAAGGCTAAATAATTGTGAGGAGTTACAGTTAAATCCATCATTAAGCAAGAAGGTACAAAGATTTTCTAACTCTAAGTCAAATAGGGGCTTGGAACAGAAGCACTGCCTTTGTTCACTGAATATTTGAGTCTATATAAAGAGAAATCTGTATATGAGTCTAAGGACCGATAGAATCTTTTAAGAGGAAGAAAAGCTACTAAGATTTTTTCCTAATCTTACAAATTAATGTAGAGGAGTAAAGAAGCTGACTTCTAAAAAAGCTATGGCTTAAGACTCTGGATTTCTAAGCTAAAAGATGGTGCAGAATCTGATCTGCTAATGGAAAATGGACAGCACTTCATCAGAGGATTTTAAATGAAGCTCAAAACTTGAAACTGAGAAAATATACAGTGGGTACCTAGTTGGAGTACAATCTTGTGTTCAGAGGATCAACATCAAGAAGTGACCAGATGTGACTAGTTGGTCAGCAGAATATTGTTCAGCAATAGCCTCAAGAAATCATCAAGGGACAACAATATGAAGGGACTAGATACCATTCGTGTGTGCCTTATAGAAACTTCATTTTTGAAAGAGAACTCATGCCATGACACTCAAAACCAGATCATTTGGGAGCAGGCCAATTGGAGTAGTGAAAATACCAGCAGACATACACCAAAGGCATGAATTTTCCTCCCTCTCTTTTTCTCTCTTTTTATCTCCTCTAGAACATATTCCCTATGTATTCGTTTTTCCACGTGCTACACTTTGCCACATGTTCTCTAGGTATATAACTTCTTCACATTGAAGGAATACATGTTCTCTAGAACCATAGATTATAAATCATCAAAATATCATGTACATAGAACAAAAAAGGATTTTATATATCACCCATCCAAGCCCTTTATTTGAGAGATGAGAAAACTATAGGAGAGTGTCCCAGGTTTATGTGAGAAATGTTCTATTGCTTCTATTGCCACTTTTATCACCATACTATCTCAATCGCTTGGATAAATTGTGTCCTTTAATTAGCCAGCAAACACATTGGGTGGAAAGTAGAAGATGATGACAGAGTTTCTTCATCCTAAATTTACTGGTCTACAGGGACTTACATATAGGTTTGAGCAAACATTCAGTTGATGATAACATTGAATTAACCTGAATTGAATTTGAAGGGAAGTGAGAAGAATTAACATTTCTAGCCCTTATCCCAAGATGCAAACTTCAACAATAACTTTTAATCTTCACCTTCACCTCAGTCTCATGAGGTCTCAGAACAAGAAAGTTCTAAAATATTTCTTTCAAAAGCCAGGAGATGCAGTCAGGTATGCATTTGAGGATACACAAAAACCCTAAACTATTTCAGATGAGCAAGAGAACTATCTCTTTCTGTGGTCTTGCCCTAACAGACAATTAACATAATAACATCACATAGTATGATGTGACAGAATTAATAAGCCCCTTTTGGGGAACAGATGTTGAATCAAAGAAAGCAGCAGACAAGTCTTAATGAGGAGATGCTAATAGTGTGTCCTTCTCCCCAACAGAGCTTTTTCCAGAGAGGGGGATTCTTAAGTGAGTGCTTCATTGAGTGATATTCTAGCAGGTATCTATCTTGGAAGTTAATTCTCTACTCTTTCTTCCTTTAACTTTCCCTTCTTCTTACACAGGCACACATATACTCCATATACATAAACATACCTGGAAATAGACATTCTCCAGAAATGTCCAAAGACATTCTCCTAAAGTTTCTTTATGATAAAGTATGGTAAAGTTTATATCTGAGGAGACCGAATGTCAAAGATATGTGTGTATGTATATATGTGCATATATATTATATATGTATATGCACATTGTATGTATATATGTATATGTAGATAGAGACATTTGTGCTATTATGTATGTGTATACATGCATCTGTATGAAAGAAAATCTGGGGCTGAATGAACAAAA
Source organism: Sarcophilus harrisii (assembly GCF_902635505.1). NCBI lineage: Eukaryota > Metazoa > Chordata > Mammalia > Dasyuromorphia > Dasyuridae > Sarcophilus > Sarcophilus harrisii. The sequence goes on from NC_045427.1 coordinate 300,737,403, forward strand.
ATGAAGAGATGAACAGATGCCTAAAAAATTTGGACTGCCCCTATGATTTCTTTAGTATAGGGACTTACATTGTAGAAATTCTCTCCAAGAGTTAAACTGGCAAAGGATATGCAATTTATTCAATTTAATAAGTGCTTATTATATACTTCCTAGGTGCCAAGCACTGGTATGAGCTAGGGAACTGTACTTGTCTCCTGTATTTGTCTACTGGGGAAGGAGAAGCAGGAAGAACATGTAAGTATAGATAATAAATAAATGTAAAACATTATCTACTATACCTTTCACATAAAGTTAGGACCAAGGGAAAGAGAATATCTGGATCAATAGTCTACTTTGGGTTAAAGTTGGAAAAAACATGTTGAAAGTTGTTTTGTTTTCCAACAGCAGACCTAATCAACAACAGGGCAATTCGAACTGAACTTAGATACAAGTTAGAAAAGGTACTGACAATATTCTTAGGATCAATGAGCTAGAGAAATCTGACTGTACCCTGGGAGAGGTATTAACTATACCTATTTCATCAAAATCTATTTAGCCCGTCTTTACAACATGTTAATGTAGTAAAGGAGTAAACTTTAAACTTCATTCTGACCCATCTCCAAGTTATGGAATAACTTGTAGTTTTCTTGAAAAGAGCATAAATAAATTACTTATTTTTAACTCACTGTATCATGAAGATGCAAATGACCACTTTGGGGCAATTGTAACAGGTTTCAAAAGAAGTTCACTTTCAATACCATTCTCCAATTAGGTTGTAGGCTTTTTTTAAAGTCTTCCTTCATCCATATTTTCCATCTACCCCCCCCCCAAAAAAAAAAAACACACTGGGAAAAAATGCAGTACCTTACAAATACCAGATAGCCATAAATGTTTCCCAAATGATTGACTATAGGATAATTAGAGAATATGAAAATGCCCAGAAAAAAGATGTCCATGTATTTATTTGTGTGTGTGTGTGTGTTTTATGCATTAGTGTTAACATGGTAATAGAGGCAATTCTGTATTATTTCTGAATCCTGCTATCCTCCAACACTGCTCCTTTGAGTCCAAAAAGTGGCTACACTAAGCAAAACACAAAACATTTAGACTCTCAGTGATTCTACTTCCCTCGCTCTGTCTAAGCCCAATAACCAATTGGCAGCTCTGACTGCACCTGAAACATTTCAGCTTCTGGGTACAGGTTTTCTCCATGAGCCAACTGGCAAAGCCCAAATGAGTAACAGATTTTTTTTTAATGGGAGAGGGAAAAAAACATAGAAGCATTAGGGAGAGAAAATTTTAAGTTATTTCTCTTTTGAAACTTGTGTTTTTCTCTCTGTAAGAGGATTAGAATAGTTTCCTCACCATCCCAAATCCTCGTCTATCCATGGCCCTAGTGGATGTGACTGCCAATATCCAGTTAAATATTACAGAAAAAACTCAATTATTGAAAAATTAATCCCCAATAGTGCCAATGTACCAGCATCTCTGAAATCTTAGATTTTTAGATAGTGATATCTCCATAACTATATGAATCCATTCCTTAATCCCAAAGGTAAAGCCTAAAGATTCCTCTCTTTCATTTCTTACAAGACCCTCAGGTCTTGCTCAAAACACACCTCAAGCAACTAATAAGCTGTCTAGGCAATTGTTTCAGTCAGTCAATAAACATTTATTAAGTGCCTACTATGTACAGGCACTGTGCTAAGTACTGGGGAGAAAATGAAACATAGACAGTCTCTGCTCTTCAGGATGTCAGGGTCTAAGGGGAAAGACAGGATGCAAATAATTATGTATAAGCCTATATGCAATGTAAATTGGAGATAATCAATAAGGGAGGGGACAGAGGAATCGGCAAAGACAATGGATAGACTGCTTGTCTTGGAGTGAGGAAAATGAGTTCAAATATTGCCTCAAACACTTACAAGTTCTAAAGTCACTTAACCTCTTGGCTTCAGTTTCTACCTTTGTAAAATAGGAATAGCCTACTTCCCAGGGTTGTTATGAGGATCAAATGAGATAGTATATATAAAGAATGTTTCATATCTTAAAATGGTATATAAAAGCTATTTCCTTCTTGAAGTTATTTTATATATGCAGCATATGTACATATGTATGTAATTATCCCTTCCATATTGTGACTTTCTCCATTGCATTTTCAAAATATCTTGATTTATTACAAGAGGTTAAATGGGAATTTGATAGGGGGTGTTGTAGAAGCTCAGATGATGAGAGAGCCTATGACCAAATACTTAACCCAAATTTTACAATAAGGTATCATAAACATTCCATAAAAATCAAAGAGAAAAAATTCAGACTTCTTTTCTGGTATGGAGAAAGGGTCAAATAATTTTATACATATTTTCCAGATCACAGGGTCACTGTAACCCTAATCCCCACAATGTAGAAGGGATAATTGTACAGTGTTGTATCTTTCTCCTCTCTTTCAACAAAGAAAAGGACTTTCATTCTTGTCTGTATGTTGTTCTTAATACATCATATTGTTGTTCAGTTGTTTCATTCATGTCCAACTTTTCATGACCCCAACTGGAGTTTCCTAGTAGTTTGCCATTTCCTTCTCAATTCATTTCATAGACGAGGAAACTGAGGCAAAGAGGTTAAGTGACATGAACAGTGTTACACAGGTAGGAAATGTCTGAGGTCATATTTGAATTCAGAAAGATGAGTCTTCCTGACTTCAGGTAAGCCACTCCATCCATCACACCATCTAGGTATACCATCTATTGTAAGTTAATCACTTAATAAATATGTATTTAATTGAGTAAAATTGAATTTAGGTATAGAAAATATTCTCTCTGTTTAGGAGGTGAGGAGGAAAGAGCAGAGGGAAACAAGCCAGAACACATTATTAATTAATATCCCAATAGTTGAAACATGAGGAGAATAAGAGAAGAAATCTGAACTTTTCTGCTTCTGAGCCCATAGGTAAATCCCAGGAAAGCTTGAATGAAATAAGAATTAAATAATTCTCCTTTTCCTAAAGTTTCTCTAAGCCCCATATAATTTTGCTTAGTTTGCACACATGTTAAATAATTAATACAATTACATACAATCTACGTAATAAATGATGTGCCCAGACCTCTGGCTATATCTGCTTGGAAGATAATGTAATTTAACAGACAAAAACCATTGTTTACTTTAAACATTCATCAAATTTTGAAGCTCTATTAAATTATGCATTAAGACTTTATGTATGTGTATGCATGCTAGTTTTCATAAAACTATAAAAGAATCAATTTATATTTTAAAACATATTTTACTCTTTTTGTGAACCTGAAGATATCTCAAGAAAAAATGGAGTAATAACCAGTGCTGCCTGAAAATAAAACACATTCAAAAAGAAAAAGAATCACTAAAAATGAAGCAATATGTAAGGTTTGCAAAGTACATTATATAGGTTGTTCAGAGGCAGCTAGAAAGCACAATGGATTACAATGCTGAGCCTAGAGTTAGGAAAACCTAAATATTCGCTCTTAAACACTTAATTATCTGTGTGAACCTTGGCAAGTCATTTAACATCCCCAAGTCTTAATTTCCTCATTTTAACAAATGAGATAATATTTTTAAAGTGCTTAACACAGTCTCTGGTATATATTAGATGTATACTAAGTGCTTGCTTCTTTCCTTCCTTATTTTATCCTCACATCAACCTTATGAAGTTAATTCTATTATTATCCCCATTTTACAGATGAGGAAATTAAGATGGAGAGAGGTCACATAGTTAATGAGTGTCTAATCATGTTTTAACCTTTCTGAGCTTCAGTTTAGAAATCTGTAAGAGGACTAAATTGAAGAGCTCCAAGATTCCTTCTAGCTTTTAGAAACATAAGAATGGCTTAAGGGTTCAATATGTTCCAAAAAACTGTTGACTACCCAATTTTCTCCTTGGAAAGCACTCAAAGATTCCTGTAAGCTTTGAAAAATTCAAGGATTCTGTGAAGCATCATTACAAAAAAAATTACCCTCTGGGTACTATTATAATATAGTAAACTGTCATTTATCCAGAATAGTTAATGAATGGGGTATTCTGATTAATTTAATATTCTGTTTAGCTGAATATTGGTGCAAGGTTGCAGATAAATATAAATCAGTACAGTGGAAGAAGGTCTTTTTTTTTTTTCATCGAATATTGCCTAAATCCCATAGAATGCACATGAGTTATATGGCTTCTATTATTCTAGAACGAGTTCTTGTTGGGCTCCCAAACAACATGGATGATTTCATGAGTGTGCTTTGGCAGTGCTTCTATTTTCCACTGGCCAAGATGTATTGGAAAGAGCTCTGTACTTCTAATCCTCCAATCAGAAATCCTGGATGCTTAGCCCAAAACCAACGCTTAATGGCTGGTGAACACGAACAAGGCATTTGACCACTATGACCAAAAGTATATTGAGTTCATCTTTATAATGGAGATTATAATTGTTAGGAATAGGCAATGATTGGTATGGATTTTTCTTACATCAAGCTGAAGTCTGCCTCTTTCTAACACACTCATTTTCATGGTAGCACCCCCTGGAACCAAAGTAGAATAAATCTAATCCCCCCATCCATGTAATAACCCTTCAAATACTTGAAAGTAAATATCATATCCCTTCTTAAATATCTCTACTCCCATCTTTAATTCCAATCCTCATTTGGCATAATTTTGAAATCTTCCACTTTTTTTATTGCCCCAATATTTGCTTTCTCCTACTTAGCATTATCTTTGTAAGAACTAACTCATGCAAAAAAGTTGTCACTCCCACTGTAATGTAAATTCCTAAAGGGAAAAGACTTTTTTTCTTTTTCTTTGTAACTCCACCTGTTAGCATAGGTTAAATGGCACAAGGGATGCAGTGTTAAACTTATGGTCAAGAAAACCTGAGTTCAAACTCTACCTCGGACACTTGTTAGTGTGTGACCCTGGGCAAATCAATTAATTTCTCTGTGCCTCAGTTTCTTCATCTGTTTTAAAAAATACTTCTATGTCCTAGGGTCCTATGGAATAAATGAGATGACAAGTCATAAAGAACTTTGCCAACCTTAAAGTGCTATAGAAATGCTAGTTATTATTAACATGCTGCCTTTAGCACAGTACATTCTTAATTAATGTTTCTTACATGACTGATTAAAAAAATCTTTTCTGAAATGTTCAAAAAGAACTGACAACAATATTCCAGATGTGGTATGACCAAGGCAGATTATATGAGCACTATCATCACATTGCTAGTTTTCATCTAGGGGTTCTTGGTAGTATAATAAATATGGAGAAAATATAGGCTGTCAGATAACTACTCAGTTTGAAGATTCAGCTTCTCTTGGTGTGATTCCTAAGGATGAACTTCTGATTTGTGGAAAGAATGCTATAGTAAGGATGATGGGTTACATTAACTCCTCCCCATTCTTATCTATTTAGCCTGTTATTATATAGAGTGAATCATTTCTAAATCACAACAAGGAAATCCCCACTAGATTAAAAATTATGGATGATATACTCTGTGAAAGAGCATTCGATGGCAAAAATGCCTTGTAAAAGATATTCTGAATCAAACTTCCAATTTAAGTGCTACAAACAGGAATAAGTTTAAGCCAATGATAAATACTGTAAAACTGGTATAGGTCATTGTACAGATGATGTGGATCACTGCCAAAGGAAGACAACTCTCCAAGAAATAGAAACATAAGCAATGCTGAGAATAGAAATACTCCAAAATCTAGGATCTATGGTATGACTTTTAGAAAGGAAGGAAGCAAGAATTTATTAAGCATATACTATGTGCCAGCTTGGTGTTAAGTGCTTAATACCAAGAACTTTCAAAATAATACTATTTTATCTTCACAACAACCATTTAGAAAGTAGTTGCTATTTTGATCCCCATTTTACAAGTAAGGAAACTGATACAGAGAGAATTTAAGTGACTTGCCCAGGGTCACACAGTTAATAAGGCCAAATCTGAATCCAAATTTTCCCAACTCCAAGTTCAGTATACAGTACCACCTAGCAGTCTCAGACTTTCAAAGTAATATATTTTCCTATTATTTTATTTTTTCTTTTAGGAAAAAAAAGAAGGTAGATAAGACTTTAAAGAATCCACATTTGCTAAAGTGGTGAATATTTTTAGAGGAAAGTTAAAAATGGAGTATAAAACATTGTCTCTTTAAGAACAAAGCCCCAGTCTTTAAAGAAACTCTATTGTGCTCCATGGAGTCACCCCACATATGAAATATGAACCTGTACCACTTACATAGAGGGGTTTGGTCTTGAAGGGTTGGAGAAGAGGTGAATTAGAATTCAGTGCTCACCAGAAGAGACCATTCAAGATTTTTAGTCAAACAGGAGAAAAGGAAAAATGTCAAGGAAGCAGAAACTGATTCCATTAGAAAACCAAAGCCAGAGAAGGAGCATTAAGACAGAGGAAAGAAAATGCCAATAGAGAAGGTCTGCCCAGGGAGAAATCTGCTCTTTCACCTACCTCTCTCTCTTTCCTCCTTTTAAACTTGGGGGAAGAAAAAAAAGGACAGCTGCATTATTAATGCATTAATTATGATAATATTCTGTGCAAGACTAATACATGTCAAACCAGCCTCATACCAAATTGAAAACTGACATTTTTACTTCATGAATATTGCTCCATCAGTGACATTTATTGTACGTTCCCAGTCCTGCAAAAGTGAATGTCAGGTCAGCTATCAAGTGTTTGCTTTTCTTCAACTGTATTTTCTATTTAAAAAAGAACCCACTGTCACTGTTAATTGTGATGCAAAATGAGATTGCACCTGGGAGCACTCAGGAGCCCTCCCCTCCTGGGAAGCCTATTCTGGCCTGTGGGTGACCATGACACAAAGAGCCTGCCACCCTTGTCTATACTCTGCCAAGGGAATAACTTGTTTTGATGGGTGCCTTAGACTCCCTACAGGGTAGGTAACTCTAGCCAAATGTTCCATGGATTTAAAGTCATGTACTGTCAACATTCTATGCTGCAAGCTACCAATAGTGCACAAACTGTCATTACAAAACCAATTCTGTCATTAATTCACTCTGTAAATTCTTACTGGATATGTATGATGGGCAACCTATCATAGGTACTGGAACAGAGTGGTATAAAGAATAAAATGGCCCCTAATGAAGTTAATTCAATCCAGTCAGATTAGTTGAAAAGCCTGTTATGTCCTAGGTACTTTGCTAAGCACTTAGGACACAAAAATATGCCAAAAATTAGTTCCTACTGTCAACAAAAAGGCAACTGGTGGCACAGTGACACTTATTAGCTGTGAGATTCTGGACAAATCACTTAAGCTCTGTTTGCCTCAGATTCCTCAACTGTAAAATAGGCAGAATAATAATTTTGTTACAATGTAAATTTCATGAAAGGCAGCAATATGAAATCATCATGGAGAGATAGACTCAGAGTAGAATACAAAAATTATTCTGATCAGAATGAAAGCTGTATTATCTCAAACTTCTAGTTTCCTTCTTTCCTAAGTTTCTGATCAATATTGCACTTTCTAAAGCTAGATCTTGCCTAGTTTTTCCAATTTATTTATTTTTAGTATTAATTATATTCATTGAACCTGGGGAAAGATAATCACACCTATAAATTTAAATTTATTTCTATATTAGCTCTCTGCTATGATTCCTGTAGCATTCATTCAATAACTATGTATGACACCAAGCCTCCCTAGATACTTCCTTACCTTACTACAGAGATACATCCCTGGCTTTGGAGTGTGGCATATACTGAGAAATACAACAGATGTGTTGATTAGTTTTGATGATTTGTTTATTAATTAATTCAGGTTATTCATTGGAAGGTCAAACACTGAGGTAAAGCTTAAATACTTTGGCCCCATAATAAGATAAGACTCTTCAGAAAAGACCCTGATGTCAGGAAAAATTGAAGGCAAAAGGAAAGGGTGATGATGGAGAATGAGGTAGATAGTGTCATGGAAACAAGAGCATGAGCTTGGATCAATTTTGAAAGATAGGAGAGGATAGAAAAACCTGGAGTTCCATGATCCATGGGGTCATGAAAAGTTGGACACAAATGAACAACTGAACAACAAAAATATAAGGAAAAAAAAAAGAAAGAAAAGACCAGTAATTTTCTTATGTCCAGCCCCTCCTTACCTTTTCTCCAACATGACCAAGTAGTATTCAGAGAAATAGGATGGTTTTAAGAGTTTATTTGGTGCAGTGAGTAGCAGAAAAATAGTTGCTATTTATGGCACAAGATATTTCCCTAGCAGGTTAACATAGGCATGAAAGTGGAGTATATTTTAAAATAGCTATTCTCAAATATTTCAGTCTCAAGGACTTCTTCACACTCTGAAAAATTATGGGGAACCCTAAAGAGATTCTTTTTAATGTGGATTATATCTATCAATATTTACTTATTATATAACAAAACTGACACATTTTAAATACGTATCAATTCATTTTTAAAAGCATAAATTTATGAAGTTAACATAATTTTATGAAAAATATCTATAAATTTTAAAAGTTAATGACAAAAGGATCATTGTTTTACATTGTTTTATACATATCTTTTAAATAAACATGGATATTGCCATATCTACTCCTTCAATCTATTTTTGTGATGTGCTATTTTATTAGAAGTATATCAAGATAATCCTGTCTCACTCAAATATATACTTTGAAAAGGGAGAAGTATTTTAATAGTCAAATGATGTCCTGGTATTATTATGAAAAGAGTTGTAAACCCACAAAGGATCTGAAGGAGTCCTGGACCACTGACCCTTCTTCTGTCAAACAATAAAACTAACTGAAGTGATGAGTATGGAATCACAATGAATACTCCCTTTCTCTAGGTTCTCAAAATGCTACAGCAAAGCTTTCTCCATCATGGCCAGATTTTTTGAAGTCTAGTTCACAAAAACAAAAAACTCAAAATCACCACATAATCATTAAAACATATTTTTAAATTAAAAGTGCATGTTTTAGAAGGGCTTATCAGGAGTCAGAAAAAATAGGTCCTAGCCACACTTCTAAACACTGACAATTTGTAGACTCCCGGCCCCTGCTGAGACAAATCTATAGGCTAAAGAACAATGGCACTAATCAAAGACATGGCTATTCTCAGGCTCATAATTACAGTCATTAATCAACTCTTTATCTTTTTGTGCCTCAGTTTTCCCAGTTGTATGTTATGACTTCTGATTATTGTCAATCATATAGTGATTCTCCCAAGGAAAATTCAAGTCTACAAAAGTTAATAACCATCAGTAATAAGCAAGGTACTTCACTAGGCTCTGGAGGTAAAAAGATAAAATAAAATAAAATATAATAAATTATTAAATAAATAAATAAAATAAAAGCAGTCCTTTGCCCTCAAGACACATTTTACTAATATGATTATTTATATTTTTATACATGATTATATAATGAAGTTGAAATGGAAAGAAACCCAGTGGAGTCCATCTGGACATAGGAACCAATGTAGGCTTTTTCTTGGCTATTTTTCTCTGGGAGGTTAATCTATTTTTTTTTCCTTTTAAAATGGGCAATTCCATCTGTTTCTAGCAATCCTAAGTGAATAAAATAAGTGTGAGCTAAAATTGCACCCTCACTCATAAGTCATGCTGAAGCAACATTGTTTTAGTCTTCAGAAATCTGTGTTTCTATTCTGTCAAGAACCATGTTCTACCAGTATTCTCCCCTCCAGCAAGTCCTACTTACAGCATTGAATTCAAAGGGCATTATAGTCCTGGTGCATGGCTAAGGAAGCAAATGGTAATATGTCCATGTGATAGTGTGGGATCGAATGGAAGATTTGTAAAACTGCATATCTCTATCTCCAGGTAAAACACAGAACCTTTGGGGACTATATACCTATTTCAAACCAGACATTCTAAACTGAACAGCTATACACACTTATCCAAAAAAATAAGTTGGGAGTTTTTTTGTCTCTTTGCCTACAGACACCTAGGAATTCTGTGAAGCAGTCTGCCCCTTCACCATCTTTACTACCACATGGTGTTTTGGTAGGTGATTAAAAAGAATAATTACTAATGAACTGATATTATGAGTGTGCGTGGCACATCAAGGCAAAGACAGACAGAGAGAGAAACAGAGACAAAGAGACAGAGACAGAGAGAAGGGGGAGGGGAGGAAGTCTCTTCTTTCTATCCCCAGAGGAAAAATTTAAATTTAGAGGCTAACATATTTGCCATGGTGTCTAAAACAACTACACATTCCCATAGGTAGCCTGATTGCAAAACATGGCCTGGCTCCAGATTTGGAGGAAAATGATTCCCAATTTTGGCCTCTGGCACTGATATCTATGAAGACCTTCCTATCCAACTCATTGAAAATTATTCTACTGTAAATACATGGCAGGCTGCTAGTCTATGTGATCCTGTGGCCATAAGGTTGCCAGTTATCTTTCAAGCTTGAATGGCAACTCTTATACTCTGTCCATGGTTCTGGCAGGAAACCACAGGGGAAGTATACACTCAACACACAGTGAAAACCTGTGACAAAACAGAGAAGAAGCAGGGGGAAGGAGTGCAGTCAGGCTGCTCAGCACCGTGTCGGCAGAAACACCAGATGTGGAGTGTAATTACTTTTTTTTCCTCTCCAACTCTGTTCGTGTTTTACAAACCAGGACTGACACTTGAACAAAGAACCTTTAAAAAGCAGGCAAGGGCTCAGTATGTAAATAACTGGCATTTGAGTTTTGCCCACGGACTTTTTTTGAACAATCTAGAAGATGGTGGCAGAAGATAACCTAACACATATGGAGAGAAATACATATGTACAGCAGTGTGTATTTTGGTTTGAAAGGAGGAATTTTTCCATGCAATTCCTATCTGGGTAACTGAGGACATTTTATCTATTTTTTCTTACAGCAACATTAAAAGTGATTGTGTTCTGTAAGTCAGTGGGCTGCTTCAGAAATGGCAGTGGAGGGATCACAGAGAGAGCTGCCTTACAGAAGATCATCAAGAAGCCACAACAAAAACTGAGCTAATCAGAAAGGTAGAGTTGTACAGTGGATAGGGAGCTGGGTCAAAGGCCTGAAGAGCTGCAACATACTAGCTGTGTGACGTTAGATAAATCATTTATCCACTCACAGCTGTAGACAATTTTCTAATATTGTAAATTACAAGACAGGGGCCAATTTTCATCCTTCAAGAGTGTTTTCTCACTTGGGATTTTCCTGAATCAGCAAAATCACAGATTAAGTCTCTATACTAGATTCTAATACACAATGAGTGCTGGTTCTCCAGAAATCTTAACTAATGCTTCTAGCTAGTGTAGTGTGCGTGTGTGTGTGTGTGTGTGTGTGTGTTTGCCTGGGTGCACACATACTACCATCAGAGATAATTATTTCCTCTACCTCCACCCACTTTCCAATTCTGCCTTTAGAAGGATGGGTACATGGAGACCTGAGATATTTAAAGCTCAATCATATTTCAAATGCATTTTCTATTCAGTGACTTTTCATCTTGATATTATTTGAGGCAGCATCCCATGATAAAATGTTTCTGCAAGCTAGATGTTTAGTCAAGAACATGTCTAGAATTACATATGACCAGAGATCACAAATTGAGATTGATTCTTGAATTCTGTGTCTCAAGAAAATAAAGTATCCTCCTGACCCATGGAAAAGCAAAAACATTATTTGCACAGTGATGGAGCTGGACCAGATGATTTCTGGATTTAATGCTAGAAAGTCCCAGAAAATTGGTTGGCCACTGTCATCATATATGACAGGTTCTTGAATACGCGTCATAGCACTTCAGAGTTGAAATTCCTCTTCCTATTCAACTAAGGCTCAGTATTTAGTTCAATTAATACATAAAAAATGCATAGTTTGGTGTGATATGTCCAAACTATCATAAACAATCTTCCCATTCACTTCTTCTCCATGCCCCTTTCTCCACAATGGAGGGAGGGAATTTCTCCATGAATTTATTCACTAGAGCAAAAGAATACTAATTTTTACACTTAGAGCCAAGTCCATAGTTTCTGAGAGGAGTTCTAATGTGCCAGACAGCTCAGTGGAGACAAAGTGACATAATTTTGAGAATTTAGAGGCCAGCAAATGACCCACAATACTAATTCTGCTTTCTGTGCCTTGCAAATCTGCTTTTACAAATGAGTAGAATAGTTTAAAGGGTTGTAGGTTTGGGGGTTTCTGGCAGGAAACCACAGGGGAAGTATACACTCAACACACAGTGAAAACCTATAACATGTATCCAACCTCCTCATGTAATAACTTGTGTGATTTCAGGGACCAAAATTTTGGTTGATGAATCAATCAACAAACATTTATTTATTAAATATCTACTACATTCCAGGCACTATGACAAGAAAGAAGGACACCAAAAAAAAAGTAAAAGTCAAAGTTTAGCAAGTCAATACTACACAGTTTTCCTGCCCTCAAGAAATTTATATTTTAATAGCAAAACCATGAACATGTATAAATATATACCAAACATACATAGAACAGCTACAAAACAATGTTGAGGGGGATAGTAGTCATAAGAAAGACAAAGAAAGACCTTGTATGAAAGGTGGTGCCAGATCTGAAGAAAACTAGGAATTCCAAGAGACATAGCATGAGGAAATGGAGTGGTGTGTAGGAAAAATAGCTAAAAGGAAAGACTTGATCATAAACTATGTAAAGGAGGATAATATGTATAAATTAGGAAAATGAATGGAATCAGATGGTAAAGAGCTTTAAATGACAAAAGAGTTTGAATTTTACCCTAGAGGTAAAAAAAGTTTATGGAGGTTTAGAAGGAGAAATTGTGACATGGTTAATAATGCAGTTTAGTAAAAACACTTTTGTGACAATAGGTGATGGAATGGAGTAGCAAAAGACTTCAGTCATTCAATCAACAAGCATTTATTAAAAACCTATTATATATCTTGGGAAAACTATTATCTGAATTCCTTCTAGCTATCGATCTATGATCGTATGAGTTTAGGATCATCATAATCATCATTATTGACCCAGATTGATACAGTTCAGTTACTAGTCTGTAAGTCTTAGAGAGGTTCAGTGACTTGGCCATTGTTGCCTAGCCAATATGTTCAAGATGCAGGATGTGACTCCAGGATTCTAAAGTTGGCCCTTCTCTTGATGAGGCCATATCTCATAGTGATAAGAAGGGAGGAGAAGAATGATTTGTACTGGTAATAGTGATGATAGTGATGGTAGTGGTGGTGGTAATAAGAGGAAGAGGAGGAGGAGGAAGAAGAGGAGAAGGAGAAGGAGGAGAAATATACCAAAAAACTTTTCTTGTAATAAACTTAGGCAGTCCAAATAAAATTATTCTCATTTTACATTAGAAGAAACTAAAGACTCAGAGAGTCTAAGTGAGCTTTCTATCATCAGTTAAGCTTGTGAGATGATAAATGTGAGAACAAGGGCCAGGATCTGGATTCAAATACAGGTCCCCTAAACCTCTTGTCCAGTACTATACTCTACTAAACTAGAACCTTTCTTAAGCAGAGGAAAGGGAATAGAATAAAATATACCATGAGTGCCCAAGACAAATCACCTCCTGGGTGAGTTTATCAAGGTCAATGCTACTTTATGGCTTTTCTCTAGCAGTGCCAACAAAATGCCATTTTGGTCAACTATGAAGCAGGAGGAAGCTTAGGAAAACAAAGGTACACTATTCAAACTTCATTGGCAGACTTTAGAAGAATGATTCACACTTCTGCTTGGCAATGTGCCCTCACTTCACAAGAAGATGCTATCAGAGTCTTGTTGGCTTGAACTGAGGACCTTGGCAGCTATGTAGCAGGGAGATCATAAAGAAAAAATAAATCCCCCATATAATGTTACTAAATGACAAAGCTTCAGTTTAGCAGTAGTGCTTTTTTAGATTGAGGAACCCTAGAGATGTCATCCAAAGCTCTGAAGGAAAGCCCAGATCATCCAGCTCTTCTACAGCTTATAGCACATGTTTCAGGTAACATACTAAGCTGTGGAGTTCTTCTAGCTTCTCTTCCTTATCTTTTTCCCCTCTCCTGGTCCCTCCCAAAAATATTGGCCCCTCTTTGTCACACAAGCTTATTCAGAACCTCCTATAAAGAGATTCAATCCATGCCTGAATCTGATAGTACAGCAGATAAAATGTAAGTCACTTAATTTTGAATTAGCTTCAGTTACATTATAAGAGAGAAAGATACAGACAGACAGATAGGCAGAAAGACAGATAGACAGGTAGAGACAGAGAAATAATAGCATTTACCTAGCAGGGTTGTTATGAGGATCAAATGAGAACATTTGTGAAGCATTTTATAAACCTTAAAGCTATTTAAATGCTAGCTATTTGTTTCCTAATTATATGTTTGTGCTTCCCAGACAGCACTATATCATCCAAAGAGTCTTTTCTTACCCCCTTTACAAATCTACTTTGTTTTCTGTCTCATTCACCTAAGGGAAAGTCTATCTGTTAACTCTGTGTGTGTGTGTGTGTGTGTGTGTGTGTGTGAGAGAGATGGATCACTTTGACAGTCTAGTAAAGAATCTTCTTTGAATAGTTTGAGTTAAATTTTTATAAATTTGTATGAAAAAAGTATAGATACATTATTTATATATATATGATAACTTTGTAAATGTTTCTTCTAATTTTTGGACATCTCTTCAAAAACTGTACATATGCCAAATCACATAAGATATTAGTAGTTTAAATTATAATGCCAAAAAAAGCAAACAATAACAATTTCTTCATGTGAAATTAATATGTATACTGACTCCCACAAATTTATTTTAATAGAAAGTGTTTCATATACTTTAGCACTTATGTAAATCTGAGAAATAATCACCTAGAATAAAGTACATAGGATTAATTTTTTTAAAAAAACAATTATAGTGAACTACATTTTTTAGAAGATTTAAAAAACAAATTCATGGCCCCAGGTTAAGAATCCCTGCCTCAGGACTTTGCCAGATGGCCAAGTAATCTGATAAATAAATTCAAGTAAAGAACTTAATGCCTAGAAATGATCTCCAGTGTTATTATGTCCTTCTTTAACTGGAATTCTTAAACACCCATAAGAGTAAATTTTTCATGTTGAGATTTCAGGTCTACGATTCAAGGTCTCCTCTACTAAGAGATGATGACACTGAAGCAGGTATAGATAAGGTGACAGTATGAGCGAAGCCTTCTCCCCAGCAGAGGGCAGCAAAAGGTGGGAATATGAGCCACCTCTGCCTGAGTTTCTATACTGTACAAGTGCAAATAGCAGGAAGAAAAAAAGGAAAAACTGGATGGATGAATGCTAGGAAGGAGTCGGAGGAAGAAGGCACCCTGGTGCTTACCAGTGTCTCACAAGATGCCTCAGGTTTCTCCAGAGTTTCTTGGAGAAAAAAAAAAGTCCTTCCAGCCACTGTCTCCCTACATCTCAGTGTACCCTAGTCATCATTCCTGGAGATGATGTGAAAAGTGCTAGGTTATTAATCAAAGCCAATGAGAACCAGCAGATTTAAACCTCTGGTTTTCCTTAGTCAGCTCCTGATGCCACATGGAAACTAGAAGAAAAGGGAAAGAATTAAACCCAACCACATCCTAGGTGGAAACAAGTGATTTTGCTTCCACAGCAGATATTTTCTGCATTTCCCCTTCCTTTCATCAATAGACATTTACATGAAAACAGAATTTGGAACACTGGTGTTGCAAGCAGAAACTTCCTGCAGCCATTGGTTTTTCACTTCTCAATGGAAAGGGAATAAGGCAGTTTCCCTATTCACATTGACTCTCTATTAAAGTTGGGGTTGGGAGGGGAAAAGTCAGGTCTTTGTCATCCCCCAAAAATGCATGTCAAACTAGCATTTCTTGAACAGCTGCCATGGACCAGTATCATAAGTAAAAACAAAGACTAGCTAGCTCTATGACTGCAAGGAAGTCACTTAACCACTCCCAAGTCTCTGTTTCCTGATTTGAAAAATAAAGGAGTTGGATGGGAGGGCCTCCAAAGTTTCTTCCATCCACAAAGCTTGGTCTAACCATTGTCTTATCTTTTAAATTTTTATACTCTAGCCAACAAAACAAATAATTAAGGGACTCTTATAGATTAAGCTAAAACAAAGGTAGAACAAAGGAAGACACCAGATTTTTTTTTCTGTGTGGCTCTTAAGGACAACAATCTATAATCTGGACAATCAGTTGCGTTACTCTGGTATCTATATTATGTTCACTTACAGCCAAATATTGTCTCTCTGTCTCTATATGTCTCTTTGTCTATCTGTCTCTTTCTTCCTCTCTCTCTCTCTCTCTCTCTCTTTCTTTCTTTCTCCTTTTTTTCAATTATCTTTATCCCTTCATCTTCCCTGATCCAAAGAACTTCAATGTCAATGTCTATCAGGCCTCAAATTCTGAATTTCATTGTTTTGATGGTTAATGCAACAGCACAGTAAAAAGCTGGCTGATAGCAACTCTTCACTCAGTTTACTATGTGATTCTGGACATTTTGAGCATAGTAAATAATAAATGGTAACTTGATTGGATTCAACATTCTGCTCAGATTCCTCTTATTGCAGGGGTGTACTAGAACTAGCTTATACCCCTCAAGACTGTTAAATTTTCAACATGAGTATTTAATCTCTGAAATTAGCGAACTCTACAAATCAGAGTTTGATTGATTGTTTTGTTAATTACCTAACCTTCAGAAAGTTTTGGAGAAAATATTGTTAAAATAGATTAAACTTAAAAATATCATACATTCTTTTTATTTTTTTTTGAAAGCACGTGGAAGTTGCTAAATGTTTATCAGCACATTGCTGCCCTATTACATACATTTTATCCAGCTAAGGACAATAAAGGAATTGCATCTTTTTCCTATGAAACATACTCTCTTTGGGAAGTTACCATGTAATACATATAATTTTCACATTTCTTACATGTACAATTTGTTGAAAAATAATTACACATATATTCTGTGCAATAATATATCACTTAGGTCAAGGGCTTTTTACTCTAGGTTCAAAAATTTGTCTTTTTTTATTGTAAATTAATTTTCAATATAATTTATTTCTATTATAATCCTATGGCTTACATGTTATACATTTAAAAAATTATTCTGAGAATGGTTCCATTGATTTTACCAGACTACATAACCCAAGACTTAGGATATTAAAACATCACTGGTTGTAACATTAAAGAAGACTTAACGCTACTGTACTTCAACTCATTGCAGTATAGGCCTGAACCAACAATGAAGAGACTTGAGTGGCTCTCCTCAGTACATCTGAAATTCTGTTTGGTCAAAGTTCCATGTGCCTGGGTCCTTCCTGGGAAAATTGAAATCCTTAAGAGAACATACAAATAGAGGTCCAGTATTGTTTGATATTGTTGTTTTGTTTTCAGATATAGACTAAACAGAAGCAATATCTCTACTTCCATTGGTTACTGTTATACTCTATAGTGGTGTCACACAGTCCATGACCAAAGCCCAGAAAACTATACTCAGTCTCACTCAAAATTCTCACAAGCAATAATAATTTATGGAGGTCATTTGTAGGAAATAACTAAACAAAACAGAACCCTGAGAACATGCTGTGCATTATACCACACTCCTTCACTTCATATTTACTGTCTGAGATATTTTTATATCCAAAACATGAGAAGAAATAAACTATGAAAGATGAAAATATTTTAGAGTGAGGAGAAGGAAATCTCTGGTTATTATTACACGAATAGTGACTAGAATCTGGAAGGTCCAGTGCGAATAGTCTACTTTGACTAAAAAGGAAAATGGGAATTAAATCTAAATTTGGGTTGAAATTGTAGAGGTTCATGAACAAGCCAAGAATTTTGAATTGTGTCTCAAAATATACACAAAATGAATCTCTCTAAAGGTTTCTAAAACCTGTGCATAGGGTAAAAAGGGAATAAACTATTGGACTGGAGCGCTTCCATGCTCTTATAATTCAAAGATTATAAAATGCTGTAAGGTAAGAAAAAAAAAAGCAATGAAGCTTGATGAAAAGCACAGGAAATGGAGATGCATTTTTTAACCTAATGCAAACATTCCTAGAAACAAAGGAATGAAAAAGGTAAGTGGGTGATATAGGTGCCCAATTGTCTCTAAATAGAAACTGTTCAAGGAGGCATTAGTGCATTTGGCATGAAAGAAAGAGTAGGAGGTTAAGACTTCGAAGGCCTAAGTTTTATAACCTTCATGCTGAGGCAAGAATTGAGGAAGGATGGAGAATGGAAACAAAATCCTTTCAGTAACGTGAGCCAGTTTTCAGGACCAAACCCAGAATTCTGCCTTCCATTATTATTTATTTATTTATTATAAGGGAACAACAATCATTCACTGTTTTTTTTTTTTTCTTTTTTAAAGGAGGAGGGGGAAATATTTAAAATGCTGCTGCAACAGTAAATATCACACCTTTGGCATATTTGTCCTGGAAGAAAACAGTGTGATTTAGAATGCCTAATTGAAATGTGCTCCAGGAGATAAGGCTAGCTGCAGAGACTGACATTTAAAGGTACCAGACGCCACTGAAGACATGAAATATTACTGTTGCTGCCTCACAGCCAAAAGCCACTTTCAGAGAATCGAGACAGTCTCCTGCTCTGCCTCTTCTTCTGTTCCTGTGCCTGCCTTGAACTTCTATCCTAAATCCATTGTGGCATTCTTACCTACCAGTCCAGGGTGTATTTCCTTCCATGCTCCTCTATACGCTTCATGAATCAGGCCAAGAAATGCTTTAGTTCAACTTTCTTCTTCTCTTCTCTCATTATACCAGGAAGCTAAATCATTAGGTATCATAAAACTTGCTGGAAGGGACCTGAGAAAAAAATCTCACTATTTTACAGATTAGGAAACTGAGGCCATGAGGCTAAATGCTTTGCCTGAGATCATGTAGGTAGCTAGTAGTAGAATCCAAAGGATGTAAATATAATTCTTCTGAACTCAGATTTAATGTTCTTTCCATCTTACCAACTGCCTCATTACTGTGAATAGTATAGACCGGTCCTTATCCTCTAAAAATGAAGCTTTTTGTGGGAAGTGATGTTTCTGTTCTCTTTCCCCTAGGACACTATTAAGTCAAAATTCTACCCTACTGTCAGATAAAGCAAGTCTCTTCATCATTGGTTTTAGACTCAGAAGAACAGGATTAAAATCCTGCCTCTCATTTATTCCTTGTATGATTTTGAGGAAGTAAGCCACTTAATCTTGCTGGGTATTAATTTCCTCATCCATAAAATGATGGGGTTGGATTAAAAGGTCTCCAAAGTCCTTTTCAAATATACAACTGATTCTATGATTTTATGAACCTTTCTGGAATTCATCTTTTTGGCACACAGTAGGTTTTTAATAAATGCTTGTAGATTGCTTGATGGTTCAGTAAAATGATTTTTAATTCATTTTACTGAAAGAATTAAACTATATCAGAAATTCTTAAGCTGTGATCCATAGACCTCTAGATAGATTTTAAAAGGTTCATAAATTGGACGGGGGAAAGTAATTCATTGCATTGATTTAATTCATGCGTTTAAAAACATGATTCTAAGAAGGAATCCACAGGCTTCCCCATGATACAAAATAGTTAAGGACTCCTTATCTAGATAGACCCTAAGATCCATTCTATCTCTAAATCTATGATCCATGTTCAGGGAATAGAGAATTCTACTTCATTATTGTGAGACCAAGAATGACATGGATTTGAAAAACCTGGCTGCTGCAGATAGCTCTATATTGTCTAGAAAGAGGGAGATGGTAGACCCCTCTGTTCCTTTTCATAGTCAGACTATATCTCTAGTATCCCTAAACTATTATAGGTGCCAAATTTCAGGAGCTACATTGGAAAAATGTAACAATAATTATAGCTTACACTTGTATTGTTATTTGAGGTTTACAAAGTTCTTTCTAATAAGAGATTCATGAGGTAGGTAGTGCCAGAAATATTATTTCCATTTTACTGATGAAGTCACTAAAGTAAGTGGTCTGCCCATGATCACACAACTAGTAAGATTCTGTGCCATAATTTGAATTCAATCAAATGAGATAAAGTTTGTAAAGTGCTTAGAACAATATCTGGCACATAGTAAGCATTTTCTTATAAATTGCTTGTTCCCTTTTTTCCTTCCTGAGAACAAATCCAGAGTTATTTCTACTGTATGATCCTGAAATCATCCATAAAAGGATAACCAGGATAATGAAGTCCCTATAAATGAAGCCCCTATGAGGAATAAAGGCACTAGAGATATTTAACACAAAGAAGAAATTACTTAAGGAAGACATGGAGTCTTCAATTATCACATGGAAGAGGAATTACATTTATTCTGTATATCTCCAGAGGGCAGAACCGGAACCAGAGCAGAAGTTTCAGGGAAATTTATTTCAACTCAATATAAAAGAAAGCCTTTCTAACAATTGCATTATCTAAAAGGGGAATGAGTTGTCTCATTTCATAGTGAACTCTCCATTACTGAACGTGTTCAAGCAGTCAGTCAATCAGTAAACATTTATTAAGTACCTACTATGTGTCAAGCACTATGCTAACTGCTGGGATTACAAAAACAAACAAAAAAACAATCCCTTCTCTCAAGAAGCTCATAGTCCAATAGGAGAAACAACATACAAATCATTACATACAATCAAGGTATATACAGGGTAAATTTCAAACAATCAGCAGGAGCATACTAGAATTAAGAGGGATCAGGAAAGGCTTCCTAACAGAAGCTGGTTAATCACCTATAAATGATAGGGCAAAAAAGATCCCTTCCCTGGATAGAAAATTAAATGTCCTCTGGGATTTTTTCCTATTCTAATCTTTTTTTGAAAAAAGGAAAGATCAATATAGGCTGAAATAATGGGGGATTGTGTCAGAGAAGAGGTGAGACCTGAAATGGTCAGTAAAAGTTGAATAGGATGTAGATAGGTATTATTGGTGGGGAAATAATATGAGTAAAGACAGGGAGGAATTAATGAGTATGGGAGAAATCATAAATGAGAAGTTTTTTCTCATACATTTTCTGAGGGGCAAGAAAAAAAATAGACCATTGCTTTGTAAATTTTAAATAAAAAATCAAATTGTAGGTGTCTATTGGAAACTTGACATGGTAAATATACCTATTTTCTTCCTGGTAAGGCTTTTGTATTTGGTGAAATGCCAACAAATTGGAAGGTGGTGATTGGATTTAGGATGGATGGAAGTTACATGCTGCCCTCTTATAAGGTAGTTGCAGCTGAATATTTTTGTCTTTCCCTTATTATAGGCAAGTTTTTCTTTTACTCCAACTAGAAATATTTGTGTCTGATACAGAGAGAAGACAAAAATGGTCCTCATATAATAAACCATTAGACTCTTGGACACCTTATTCCATAGCAGAGGATGGCAGAATATTTTTCAAAGAGTTTAGTTAAACTTATATTGACTTCATGACTTAGGTTGCTATTAGATAAAACTCTATTTGATTCAACGAATATGGACACTTCAAGTGATTTAAAACATTCTTCTCTCTGTAAGATAATCTGTTTCCTTCCTAGCCAAGCAGATTCATTCATTTAATAATGCATCAGTGTTTACTTAACAAACAGCAACATTTTCTAATTAAACCATTGCTGGAGATATAGGCAGCATAACCTTTCTGTTCATTCTCTCATTCTCCAGGGCTGGGCTCCCCTTATGCTCTCCTATGATGCTGACCCTCTGCCAACTCACTGAGCTTTGTACAACACAGACATGGGAAACTAACAGGTGTGGCACAGGTCAGAATGCCCATTGTGCTTGATGAATCATTCATAGACCAACCAAGTCTTATCTATATTCTCTATTAAACATTCAATGACCATTTCAGGTCCTACTTCAACTCTGATACCTCCTACCTCAATCTCTAGCCTACATCAATCTCTCTCTTTTCTAAATTCCTACTCTTCAGTCTGTACTATACCATTTAACACTAAAGTATATGCTGTCTTACTATTACCCAAATGTTTTACAGGTATTAGCCTTGAGTCAAGCAAATAGATTATAATATCCCTAAGGACAGATGCTGATCTTCCACTTTCTTCTATCTTCTACGTCCACTTTCACAGTACTAGGTACTTGACAGTGTGATAGAATAGGAACAAAAAAAATTTGGCTGAGTCCCAATAACTTGCCTGATATACCAGTTTTGCTAGTTATCAGACATTTTATGTTGAACAAGTCATTTAACTTCTGGCCTCTGCTTTTCCTCATTTGCAAAATGGGAATAAAAACATTTTTACCATCAGTCCTTAGGGATACTTTAAATTAAGTGCTCCACACACTAAAAAGTTACATATAAATGGGAACTAGGATGACTACTATTCAACAGGCAATGATTAATTTCTTTTCTAATCAGACTTACCTATTCTAGGAAGCTATAGAGCCACATTGATTGTCCCTGTGCCTTCAAGAAAGCAAAAACTAGGGGAAAGAATTATGGCATTTAAAATATGCTGTCCCCGATAATAAAAATAAAAAAGATGCTTTCCCTTTGGTAACAGAAGTGAATTAGGAAGATTTTCACTGGATAAAAAGTAGTGAAGGAAGATTTGGCACAGGCAAGAATACGGATCAAACAATTCTAGTTCTAAACTGCTCCTCCCATGATTTTAAGTCATGATTCAAGGTAATTCACATGGCTTCAGTACTAGAAGCCCGGATCAAGATGGAACATGATAATAGTTTTCTCTCTACAAATAGCAGGGAGACCTGAGGGAATTATAAGAAGAAAGAAACAAAGCAGTTCAAAAGACAGATTTGACCTCCAGGCTTTGTTGGTCACTTAGGAACAGTTGCAGGTCTGACTCAAAAAAGAGTTGGATTAACTTTGAGACTGTGAACTAGAAAAGTAAAAAAGGGGGTGGGAACTAGAAAGCTGAAATTCAATGGAGGACTAACAGTTATCAGAAACACACAAAAACCAGCAGATGGCAGCATAGTGGAGAAAATGGTCCTGCAGATGACATCAGTACCTTGAAGTTCAAGGCAACCCAGCAAATGAACAGATCAATAGGCCATTGGTTGACGCCAGTAGCTCTATGGAGATGCAACAAGTAGCATTTGAAGATAGAGAACAATTATAGCTAAAATATAGTCCCAGGACCAAGAGCTGTTCTATGTATAATTTATGTATAATTCCTTTATTTTACATGTTTCTTATAAATATTCCCTCTTCTACTAGTAGCACAAGACTCTAGGAAAATGTAGCTCTTCATAAATGATGGGATTTCCTTTATTTTTTGCATTTTGTTTTGAATGAATGTATCCTCTGGTTTGGCTGGGAGAAAGAGAGAGAGAGAGAGAGAGAGAAGAAGAAGAAGAAGAAGAAGAAGAAGAAGGAGGAGGAGGAGGAGGAGGAGGAGGAAGAGGAGGAGGAGGAGGAGGAGGAGGAGGAGGAGGAGGAGGAGGAGGAGGAGGAGGAAGCATTAATAGAGTCTCATAAACTATAATTTTGAATAGCTAGAAACCCCAACATGCCTTGAACATGGGTATAGCATTCAAGGGCTAGAAGTAATGTTGCAAATATGTAGACTAGTTGTATAATCATATTTGCTGGCTAGCAATAATAGCAAAAGCTACCTAAAATTTCAAATCCAAACAATTCTAAAATCCTCTGTATTGAAGATTCTTAACATTTTTGTGTCATGGATCCCTTTGGCAATGAGTTGGAGCCTATAAATCTCTTCACATAATAATGCTTTATAAATACACAAAACGAAATATATATGATCACAAAGAAAATCAATTTTATTGCAATAAAATTATGAAAAATATATTTAACCAAGTTAGTAGAGAAGTATGTTAAAGATATCTGCATATTTTTATAAATAACATTCTGACCAAGGAAACTTATTATATCTACTGCTCTTGACCCATGATTTTTTTGTCCATCTTTTTCCATGCCCTTTTTTCTTCCAATTGTCTGACAACATATCAAACAGAGTAAAATGGGAGGAAGGAATGAGATAGTAGTGTATTTTTCTAAATATAAATTCATATGAAACACATTTATAACCTGTCATCAAGTTGCCAATGTATGACTCATGGATCCAAAATTGGTAAAATTCCAAATTCTGCCCACTATTTGATTCTAAGAAGTACAAACTTTGTATGCTTTTCTGAAGCACTAACAACTTTAATAAATTGAAGTCAAAGAACGCTTAATTTTTTTAGGAGTCTCAAATGTTAGAACATGTATAATTTCATTCATTCCCATGTTTTCCCTAGGAATATCAATTAGGCAAAATGTAAACAAAGAATTTGAAGTGTAGAGTGGAAAATTAACATACAGTCTGCCTAAATCTAATGCTCTCTTACCTCCATAACTACACTTAAATTCATTCTCTCTCTCTCTCTCTCTCTCTCTCTCTCTCTCTTTCTCTGTCCTTCTCTTTGTCTATCTGTCTCACTCTTTGTCTATCTGTCTTTCTCTTTGTCTATTTGTCTCTCTCTTTGTCTCTATTCCATGCTTTCTCATAAGCCCATTCCTTTGCCTTGTCCATAGAATGGATCTCAGTTGCCACCATTCCAACCCATCCCCGAAAAAGAATCCCCACGACAACATACCTGACAAGAGGTAATTCAGCCTTTGCTTAAAGAGCACTATTACCTCCTCTCTTCTGTCTTTTATAATCCTCATCTCCCACCAAGGCTCCACTTCCTATGTGAAATTTTTCTCTAATTTCCCTGATCATTAATATTTTTTCCTTTCTCAAATTATTATATATTTAAGAACACATCAGAGTGCCTTGCACACAGTAGGTTCTTATGTTTTGTATTAAGTTGACAAAGCAAATAAGTGCCTGAAGCAAATTTATAAAAGCTAAGGGTGGGAGAAAGACACTTTGAACCCCTTATTTTATTCTTTTATGTAGGATTTATCCTATTCTTTCTAGGAGAAGAATTGGAATTGGGTTACAACATTAAATGGAATGCAAAATAGAGCAATTAAGGATAAAAACGGAAGGAGCCATCTAAATGGAACAGAAAGATAATAGATGTGACCAGTCTTCCAATGAGCTGATTGCTAGAACTGTGCACTGAATTTAGCTCTAGTTTCTTGACATCTAAGACAAAAAAGGAAACTATTAGGTTATGGATTTTTCAGTTTATGGCAAAAAAGTGAAAAAAAATCTGTCTGTGGAAGCAAACTTTCCTGGAACTAAAAACTTTAGCAGGAATTCATCATTTAAGTGTTTGTGTAAGAGTCATTGTGTAACAGGTTCTACTATATCTATAGCTATTGTTTCTCAAAAAGCAAAGACATGCCATCCAAAAAGATAACTCACATACTGAATCAGTGAAACAGAATTTCAAAGCTAGAATGGACCTCAGTTGCCACCCATTTCAACCCATACCCCAAAAAGAATCTCCTCACCAAAACATACCTGACAAGAAGTCATTCAACCTTTGTTCAAAGACCACTGCTTCCTGCATTAACACACTCTACTTTGAGATAGCTCTAATTATTATAAGGTTTTTTTCCCCTGACACCCTGTCTAAATTGACTCTATTTTCTGCCCATTTTTCATAGTTCTGACAGTTAGTATCAAACAGAGCAAGTCTACTCTCTCTTGCAGGTAATTCTTTCCTTTATATGAAGACAAGTCCTCCCCCCAACCCCCAAGCCTCCTTTTCTCCAGAGTACATGTCCTCAGTTTCTTCAACAAACCTCCTATGCCAGGGAATTCAAGTCTCTTCATTCTGATTGCCCTCTAGATCTTTCTCACTTTGTCAATATTTTTTTTTAAATGGGACATCCGATACTGAAAATAATACTCCAGATAGGGTCTAAACAAGACAGCATACAGCAGAATGATCACTTCCCTCTATTCCTGTAAGCCTTACTTAGTGCAGTCCCATATTACACTGGTTTTTGAACAACCAAATCCAACTATTTACTCCAATTGGTCTTGCAATCAATTAAAGCCTTCAGATTTTTTTTTCATATAAATACTCTCTAGCAAGAGTCTCAGCTGTTAGTAAACTGTAACAAAGTAAAGACATTGAAGGTGAGGGAAAGTAGAAATAGTAGGCTGAGATACAAATTAAATTTAATCTCTGGCAATTAATTTGATATCAGGAAATAAAAATGTTTTAGAACCTAAAGGGGGAGGGGAAAGGGGAAAAGCATTTATATAGCCCCTATTTTGTGGTAGGCATCATGTTAAGCATATCTCCAACAACCCCATGAAGTAGGTACTATTATTATCCCTTTTTTACAATTGAGGAAACTGAGGTAAAGTGAAATGACTTGCCTAGGATCACATACCTACTAAGTTAATAAGACTGCATTTGAACTAAGATCTTCCTGCCTCCAAGCCCACTTCTCTATCACTGCACCACCAATTTGCATATGTATATATTTACATATATATATATGTATTTATGTATACACATGCATATATTTATATGAATGTGTGTGTGTGTGTGTGTGTGTGTGTGTGTGTAACTTTACAATAATCTTTTTGTTGGCACCAGTAAGTGAGAAATCTTACTGTTAGCTCTTCTATTCCCCCAGGGTCACTTTACAACTGGGCAGAGTATCGTTAAGACAAATTAGGTAAGATCTCCCTTCTCACACAGTCTATTATTTACCCATCCATAGTTGGATTGGAGAATTCCAGTATTGAGGGCATCTGAAGGATACACAACTGGCATCTTTCCATATAAAAAGGAAGACCAAAGTTCTTTACACTAAAGTGTTTCAATCTTATATTTCAACATCATCAAAATTTAACATCTGTTCATCTCACTCAATTACATTATTCATTTTGCTTAAAGAAAAACATACCACCTTTCAATTCTGCAACAATAAAAGAATGACTACAGCTGTAACTTAACCAGACATGCTTCCTTCTTCCATGTCATTAAGCTCAATCTTTCTTTCCCACATTCTCTTACAAAAATCACCACCATCCCATGGGGAGCTAGCCCTCTGCGACAGTTCATCTAGTGTCTTTCTTGATGTGCATTTGTTTTAGCAACCTTTACAGTATTTCTAGGTAAGCTGTGAAAAGAGAAATATTATAATCATTCTCTTTAAGAGATGTGAAAACTGAGAACCACAGAAGTAAACTAACACCCCCAACAATGGTGTTGGGAAGAGAATTTATGGCTCTTGATCCCCAGTAGAGATCCCCAGTAGAGAAGTGCATAGATGAATGATAGATTTTAAAAGTTATATATCTATATGTGTATATGTAAATTTTGGTGTCATGAAGACAAATTTGTTATAAGGAAACATCCTGAGTTTTCTTTCCTCTGCACACTGTTTGATTTGAAAGATGGAAATAGAACTAACTACATAAGAGAAGGGAATGATCATAGGATCACAAATATAGAGGTGTAAGAATTGGAGTTTACCTCTACCCAAATTCATCACAGAATGACTATACATCTCAATTGAATTAATCAATAGCAAACAAGATATGACTGAAGATTATCTAATTCAACTTGTTCATTTTAGGAGAAAAACTGACTCACAAAGAGTTTGACTTTTCCTTAGGTTTTCATGTTTTCAGTAATGTCTGACTCTACCATGTCATATATAATATATATGGAAGCTAGATCTATGTGTCTATGTATATGTGTGGTGCATATATATAAAATATGAGTGTGTGTAGGTATGTATGTGTATATCTATATCTATATATATCTATCTGAAAACTAAGTGGTATAATGAATAGAATTATGGGACTGGAGTCAGGAAGACCTGAGTCCAAATTTAGGTTTAGATATTTACTAGTTGTATTATCATGGGCAAGTCACTTAGCACTGTTTGCCTCAGTTTCCTTATCTATAAAATGGGAATATAATAGAATATATTTCCCAGAGTTAAGAGGATCAAATTAGATAATATTTGTAAAGTGTATAGTAAGTGCTATAGAGATATTAGCTATCCTTATTACATAAGAGCATGGAGTCATGCCTAACACATTTGAGTTATCTTGGCAAAGATACTGGAATAGTTTGCCATTTTCTCCACTTCATTTTACAAATGAGAAAACTGAGGCAAACAGGATAATGTGACTTGCACAGGATAATGTGATTTTACAACTAGGAAGTGTCTGAGGTCAGATTTGAACTTCAGAAAGTAAGTCTTTTTAACTTCAGTCTTAGAACTTTGTGCATATAGTATGTGTGTATGTATATCTGTGTGTGTGTGTGTGTGTGTGTGTGTATGTATACATGCTATGGTGGATAATATAAAGGTTATAGGTAACCAAGTAACCTATTTCTATCACTTTATCTCTCATAAGCTCAGTTTTCTCATTTGCAAAATGAAGTTAGACTTCTCTAATCTCTAATTAGATCTCTAAGGTTCCTTTCCAGTCCTAAAGTTATATTTTTATTATTCTGTGACCCACTATATTGAATAGTTGGTTCCATTGCCAGTCTGGCACTAGTTAAGTTAGCTATATGAACTTGGGATAGACAACCATTCTTTGTGTAATTTAGTTTTCTTATCTGTAAAGTGGGGTTTATGATATCTGTTCCACTTGCCTCATAGCTTCACAAGTTAAACAGCATAAAGCATATGAAAAAGTATTAGCACTATAGACATTTGAAACACTGTTAGCTACATTTATGATACACATTTACATATTTACATGTGAAAATTTACATATGCATTTAAACATAGGATGCTAGTAGGATATGGACAGATAGGTGTATGAATGAGTACAGGGATCAGCAAACTATGGCCCAAAGGTAAAATCCAGGATGGTTTTCTATAGCACACCAGCTAAGAATGGTTTTTACATTTTTAAATAAAGTTTTGTTGTATTTTAAAATGTAAAAACCATTCTTAGCTCAAAGGATATACAAAGACATGTTACATAGAAGCAGAAGAGATTATAGTTTGCTACTCTCTAGACTAGTGGGTGACTTGATGATAGAATAGATAAGGAATCCTCCTTTGCAAAAGTTCACAGATTTATCTTAGAATAAAAGGTTAGAAAATATTTCTCTGGCCATTGTTTACCACATTATAAAGCATATACTACATATAATTACATTAGATAGCTTGCTCTATTGTAATATATTGTATTATATTATATTATGTTATGTTACACATCATGTTTTGAGTAAAGGGTTGGACTGGATAATCTCTTAAGTTGCTTCCAAAAGTATAATACCAGAATTCTTTCTGAATTTTAAAAAAGCAGGCCACAATTTCTAAAATGCAACCTCCTTGGCTTTGCTAAACCCAGTTTCTATATAGTGGAGCCTCATGGATAAAAAGGAATACTAATTGAAGGTGATGGCTTGACACATCTAAGTTGTCCACAAGCATAGACCAGTGCTGACAGCTGAAGAGCTGGAGTTTTCAAGGATTAGCCTTAGTGAAGTTTTTGTTTGAAGAACCATTTGGATCTTATAAAAAGGAGGAAAGAACCAATTCTGAATCATTTTTCCTTCAAAGACTCCTTTAACATATTGAGTTTAGTGAGACAGGACACAGCTGGGGTACAAAAGTCAATTTGGAACTTGGAATACAGCCCACATTTAAGGGTCCCATACTCACTTTAGAGTTCTGGGAAAGTGACAGAGCGCTAACAGAGTCGAGAGAAAACCAATTGAGCAAGTGAAGACTGCTCATACTCATCCACAGTTAACTATTCACTCAGTGCTGCCTCTTTGGTCACGATTGTTGGGCTTGGGAGGTTAGACATCACCCTTCTCTTCTTTTTCCTCCCTCCCCCATGTCATTCAACCAATAAAATCCTCCATTAATTAAAAGAAGGTGCCAATATACCCACAGAATTAGCAGTTTCTATGCATCCCTTAAATGTGAGCATTTCAAAGAAAATTAAAGTTGGTCATTCCCTGGTTATTTATATTCTTTACCGCCCACCTACCTTTTGGGCAATCTGTTCCCAGCTGGGTCCAGCCTTCATTTTCCTACACTCATCCTCCCCCCTCTCTCTCTTTCTTTCTTTAAAAAAAAGTGTGTATTTTTTGTTGTTGTTTTCTGCTAAATCACATCAGGTGTCCCAACACATACACATCCCTCCCTTCTTGGTCAACTTAATAAGCCATCAGCTGTGACACAACTAATTAGGGGGTTTACATGGACTTTGAGCATAAGAATAAAATTAAATGGCATAGGCAGGAAGAGAGAGAAGAGGGGTAAAAAGGTGGTAAAGTAAAAGAAATACAGAGAATCTATAAATATGCCTTGTGACATGCAAAGTCCCTGGACTTCCAGAAGTCAGATTCTAGTACCATGAAATGACAAATTCAGGCTCTAACCTCAGCCTCAGCCTCTCAGAAAGAGCACTACCATGAAATCTTTCATGGATGAATTATTTTGCTGGGTTACTGCTGAGAGAGTCCTTTCCTTAGAATGATAAGCAACGAATGGGAATGGGATAGCACTTTCTGGGGAATAACATCTTATTGACATTTTAAAAACGTTTCCATGATACCCTTTTACCTCCTACCCCACCACCATTACTGACCTCATATGGGGAAGGAGAAAAAAAGATTGATTCTGAATAGAGGGGGTGATAGTTTCTACCTCATTCCTTCTAGTCCCAAGAACTTCAAAGAACTGAGCCAGGAATATTTGTGTTAATAGGAGATTAGCCAATGAGAATCCAATTTTTACAATCATGTGCAGTCTTTCTTGCCCAATGCACTAGTCTCATAGACTTTGGAGTATACACAGGTATTCTATGACTACTTCTTGTCAGCTCACATGTAGCAAATGGGGTGAGGCTGAGAATTCTCTAAGTACTAATGAGAACTAGGCTCTCATTGGCCATTCTTCCCTTACATTTTAAAATAAAAACAAATCCAAAAAGTTATGTTATATATATATGTGGAGAAAAAGAGAGAAACATACAAATCAAATATGTTTGATTCATAGACCCAAATAAAGTTCATCTAAGCTCCTTATTTAACATATGAGGAAAAAGAGGTCCAGAAGGATTAAGATTTGTCAAACATAGCATAACAATCTATTGACAGAGCTAGAAATCAGTCTAGTTTTCTTTCCACTTTGCTCTTAGGTAATAATGATAGCTAATATCTCTATATCACTTACTATATACACTTTACAAATATTATCTAATTTGATCCTCTTAACTCTGGGAAGTACACGCTATTATATTCCCATTTTACAAATGAGGAAACTGAAGCAAACAGTGCTAAGTGACTTGCCCAGAGTAACACAACTAATAAATATCTAAACCTAAATTTGGACTCAGGTCTTCCTGACTCCAGTCCCATAACTCTATTCATTATACCACTTAGCTTTCATATATATAAATACATATATATGTATATATGTATGTATGTATATATACA
This sequence comes from Sarcophilus harrisii, assembly GCF_902635505.1. Lineage (NCBI taxonomy): Eukaryota > Metazoa > Chordata > Mammalia > Dasyuromorphia > Dasyuridae > Sarcophilus > Sarcophilus harrisii. The sequence continues at coordinate 300,768,668 of NC_045427.1, forward strand.
CACACATAACTACACATATTCATATTTTATATATGTATATTCATATTTTATATATATGCACTACACATATACATATATACACCACATATATATCTAGCTTCTATATATATTATATATGTAATAAACATAGGGAGAAAGAGAAAATATATATATATAATATATTTATAAAATCGTATATCAAACACACATTGTATACATTATATATATATATATATGAAATATGCATCTACATTTAACTTGAAACTATGGGGTGCATATAGGCAAAATTGTTATTTAATAACAATAATATCTAATATTTTTATAGCACTTAAATGTTCCTAAAGCACTTCACATATATTATCTCACTTGATCCTCACAACAGTCCTCTAAGGTAGGTGCTACGTTTATCTCCATTTTATGTTCAGGAAATTGAAGACAGAATTTGAGTGACTTTTCCAAGATGACACAGCTAATAGGTGGCTGGAGCAGATCTGAGTCATTCTCTCTTCAAGTGCATCACTCTACCTAAGTGCCAAATTTTCCTAAAGATTTCCATTTAGGGAAGCTAGGTTGCTCAGTGGATAAAACAAGTCTGGAATCAGGAAGACCTGAGTTCAAATCCAGCATCAGATTTTACTAGTTGTGAGACCTTGAGCAAGTCACTTAACCTATGTGCCTCAGTTTCCTCATCTGTAAAATGAAGTAGATAAGAAAATGGCAAACCACTACAGTATCTTTATCAAGAAAACTCCAAATGAGATTGCAAAGAGTTAGACATGACTGAACAAGAAAAATTCCATGTTACTAATGGAAGCACCTAAGGCAATACAAGGAATAGAGTTACAGGCCTGGAATCAGGAAGGCCTGAATTCAAATTTTGCCCAAAACACTAGGTTGTGACTCAGGATAAGTCATTAAACCTCTATTTTCTCAGTGTCCTCAACTATAAAATGAGGGTGATAACAGTATATACATCACAGTTGTTTTGAGGATCAAATGAGATCATTGTAAAACACTTTGCACAGTACCTAATACTGTATCTCTAAGAACCATAAAACTAACATAATGTGTTTTGTGGTTATAAAGTACTTTCTTTATAATATCTTTGGGAGGTGAGTAGGGCAGAGGCTATTGTCCCCACTTTACAAGTATGAAAACTGGTTCAGAGAGGTGATTTACTAAGGTCACGTGGATAGAACATTGTATAGCCAACACTAGGGTCCACATCATCTAATCCAAATTCAGTAGTTTTTTTTGTTGTTGTTGTTCTATTTTCCTGACTGTCCAAAAACCTTCTAGCTCTCTTATGCATGTCATAATTGTTCAGTTATTCAGTCATGTTCAACTCTTTGTGATACCATGGATCATATCAAATCAATACTATCCATGGAGTTTACATAACAAAGAAACAGTGGTTTGCCTTCCTTCTCCAATGGATTTAGGCAAACAGAAATTAGTTAAGTGACTAGTCCAGGGTTACTCAGTTAATAAGTGTCTGGAGCTAAATTTGAACTTGGGATTTCTTGACTCCAGACCCCATGCATTTATTATGTTATATGGCAGAATAGCATTTAGAGGAGGGGAAAAACATTAATCTAAGATAACCAGGAAGATATCAAAGAAGATGTGCAATTTGACCTAGGCTCTACAGGATGTGTGCCAATTGACCATCAGGTATCACAAAGTAGTAGAAAGAGCCCTGGGATTTAGATTCAGAAAATCTGGGCATGAACTCCAGCTTTGCTGCCTGTTAGCTCTGTGATCTTGAGTAACTTCTCTGTATTCTCAGTTCCCTTCTCCATAAAATAAAGGGATAGAAATAAATGAACTTAAAAGATCTATGTATCTTTAACATTGGGAGTCCCTATTCTTGGTGTAGGATGTTGGGATGTGGAATGAACAAAGGCAAGAAACAGAAATGCTTAAGACATGTTCAGAGGACAATGAATAATGCAGCCTGGTTGGAACATGACATACGGTATTTCAAAATAGTGGTTGGAAAGGCACACGGGTACCAGACTTGAGGACCCTGAATGCTAAATTAAGGAGTTTGGACTTAATCCTATTCTAATCTAAAATACTGACTTTGTTTATTCAGCAGAATGACTAAACACTAACTTTTGTTTCTTTTAACTGACATTTATATACAGTATCTAATTTGAACATTGCAAAAAACCTGTGACATTACAGGTATTATTGTTTCTGTTTTACTGATTAAGAAGTTGAAGTCCAAAAATATGGAATAACTTGCTCATGACCACATGCCTAATAATTGTTACAGGAAGACTATGAACCTAGATCTCTGAATTTAAAGTCCAGCTTCCTATGTACTATAACAAACTGCTTCTCGACTTTTGACAGTCTTTCCTTTCTATTCTTTGTTTTGACTTGTACATGTTATATGCTGAAGAAGGGTACTATCAAATTTGCCACTACTAACACTAACCACCAATCAACTAGCCCTGAGCAACAGCTAAGTCCTAAAACCCTGAGAATAGCAACAATCTCTACCCAGATCACTGGCTCTATTTCCAGTTCAGCCCCCAAAGTCATTATACAGGGGAACAACATATCCCGGTGGAAATATGATGTCTCAATGACCTCTGAAGTTTCTAGAGTTCCCACTAGCTCAGCAGACATAGCTACAAAGATCCAGGAAAAAAAGTTCTTGCTATCAAAGTCTTTGGTACTATCAAATAGTTTGACATTGGAAACTAAAATGATTTTATTATTAGAAATAATAGTAAAGAAGATATGTTGCCATCTGCATTAGTTGCGGGCTTGACCTAAGGCTTAAATCTCAGCAGATGTTGTCTCTCCCATTAAAATGTGAGAAGAAATTATGTGACTTTTCTGTTCATATAAACAGAACTTTGCACATAGGATATATACAGATAAATGCTTTTCCAATAATTCATTTATTCATTCATACATACAGCAACAATAGCAATAATGTCTCACATTCTTCTGACATTCTATAGGATTAAAAAAATGATCTCTTCCCAATAAGGTGAGAGTACCTCTTAGCATTCCCATTTCACAGATGAAGAAACTTAGATCTCCAATGGAACTCCATATCAAATGCTCTTATTATTACATCATAAATGCTAAAACCTTCTATCGCTTCTATTTGTTCTGGTTCTATCAAGTTCCCATTCTTATTCATTCTCTCCCTCTTCTTCTTAATCCTCCAAGAAAAGAGCACTACATCAATATAACCTATGATTAAATTACATTTATAGTGCTGCCAATAAATCAACACCTGCAAGTTAAAGGCTGAAGGAGATATACCAAAGGAAATGAGTTAAAGAAACATATGGAATTCCTATTAAAGACAGGGAAATCACAGTGACAAAGACAGATGCTAAAACTCTGAGTATGGAAAATATACTCCAAAAGTTTGGGAGTAAGCCTTGTGCTCCCTCGACAATTCCACGTGTGACTATTCCTCATCTATCTTATTTCCCAACTTCATCATATTCAAATTAACCCCCAACTTTTCACTGTTTGCACTTTCTGGCTTTAAAAGGAACTCAGAATATAGCATGAGTTAAGTAAGAGCTTTTATGTTGTTCTTGCTTTTGGATGGGGAGGCACCATGCCATATAAAATGGATTAGGGAAGTGGGTTATTTTAACTAGTAGAAAAGAAGACTCAAGAGAGTCATAACAGTTGCCTTTGTATAGATGAAGGGTTGTCAGATGAAAGAGAGATGCTTGTTGCTAAGTCCGAGGGGGAAGAATTGGGAGCAAACGATGGAAGTTTTGTAATGTCAGATTTCAGATGGATATAAAGAAAAATGGTGGTGGTGGTGGTGGTGGTGGTGGTGGTGGTGGTGGTGATGATGAGAATGATGGTGATGATGATGATGGGAATGATGATAGTGATGATGATGATGATGAAGAGAAGAGAATGATGATAGTGATGATTATAATGATGGAAATGATGGTGATGATGATGAAAATAATGATGGTGATGTTGATTTGAAATCTGTAATTTTTTCAGTGGGGAATTCCTGGTGTGAAAACCCCTTCCATCAATGCAAATCATCACCTTATCTTTATAGAATTAGAAAGTTGCTATGTAATATCAGGGATATTAAATGACTTGGTCAGTCATACAGTTTAATAGGAACCAGAGACTAGATTTGAACCCAAGTGTTTCTTAACTCCTCCCTCTACTATTCTGTCCTACTTCTTCTAACAATTACAGTAGTCCAAAATATAACGAGCTACCTCAGTCAAAGAGTGATTTCTGATTCATTAGAAGGACAAGTAGAATTGAAAGGATATACAAGATTCCTGATGTGAGTCAGGGGTTCATAGACTCAAAGTTTTGCCATTTTAACATATCACTGAATTCACCCTGGTCATTTTATAAATAAGGAAAGCAAGTCCAATCTGCCTAGTCATACATCTAGTAGAACAAGCCATAGAGTCTAAAATAAGAGTCAACCTCAGAACTTTCTGACTACAATCCAGGGCTCTGGGCTTGCCAATCAATTGCCTCTTGAACTAAATAAACTAGGGTTTATCCCTTCTAATTTGAAAGTTTATAATTTCATGGAACTGCTATAATCAGGTATAGACTTTGAGTTGTTTTTTCAGAGTAAATGAAGAGGTTATATATGAATGACTCAAGCAATTCTCTCTTCCAGTTTATTTCATGACCGGTTGTGGTTCTTGTAAGCCTAAAGTCAGGAGTCCAGTCTGTGGACATGAAACAGAGCTCTTTATGGAAAAGTATATGATCCACACAGGGATCTGACATATATAGTTTTGCCTTCCAGTCTTTCACAGTGTCCTACATGTTTTCATAAGGAAATGGGCAAGCATTGCAATAAAGATAATCCCAGTAAAAAATTTCAGTAAAAAAAAAAAAAATGGAAGGAGAGGAAGGGAAAAAATTTGAAACTCAAAACCTTTAAAATGAATGCTAAAATTTTTCTTGGCATGTAACTGGGAAAAAATACTATTTATACTTTCTCAAAAAATAAATAAAGAAGAGAAAACTCCCTGTAAAGTAGAATGAATACAGAAAAAGAAAACCAATTAATGAGCAGGCTGTTTGTTAGGCAGATAAGCTTTGAACTACCCTTAGAACAGCATCTCCCATTCATCATCCTTCTGGGTTAGAATAGTAAGGTTTTAATTTATAAATTTATTAATTTATAAAAACCAGAGACAGTGTTACCTGTCTCCTACTGATCAGTCTATCTTCCTTCTTATTATAGGACCACTGAATCCTAGACTTAAAACTGGAAAGGAACTTTGGAGGACATTGACTCCAACCTCTTCTTTTTACAGATAAGGAAGCTGATGATAAGAAAGGTTAAGTGATGGTAACATATCTAGTAAGTGACTGAGACAAAATTTGAATCTAGGTCTTCCTAAGCCCAGTTAAAGCCAGCTTTCTTCAATCTGTGCCATATATTGTCTGCTTTTCTTCCTTCTTTCCTTTCAACACAGAAATGTTGTGAGTATATGAAAGGATGGGATAATAGAATAAGAGATTAAGAACTAGAAGTGACTCAGAGGCCATATGATCTAGCCCTCTCATTTTACAGATGAGGAAATTGAGGACATGACAAGTTAACTAATTTGCCCAAGATCACACAGGTGACCAGTGATGGAAACAGGATTTTAACCATATTTTCTAACTGTAAATATCCCAAAGGAGCACTTATAAAAAAAAAATCAGGGATATAATGTTACTACCATTATTATCATTATTAAGATAAGAAACCAGATCTGATTATCAAGTTTAAACATTGTTTCCTTTAAAAGTTTCTACTTCAACCTAGTTAGCCAAGTAGGAAATATAAGACTGTGAGATAAATAAGTCTCCATTTAATCCTTGTCTTGATACTTTTAGAAGTTGAAAAAGTTCCAAGTTAGCACATAAATTCTTGAATATTTCCTGTAACATGAAATGGCTGGCATTGAAGAATGCTTAATCTGAAGAATTTAATGCTTAACCTGGAAAATTGGACACATTTCCCCCCCCCCCACAGTAAAAATCCAAATTCCAATTTTGGCCTTGGAATCAACCTGTTACTCTCTGTTACCTCCATCCTTGTGAGATTCTCCCAGGCCTTTTTAAACTTTCTTTTAAATTTTAATAACCTAGCAATGGAAGCAGACCCATGGGATTCAGGTCAACACCCCTGGAATGACTTTAGGTTTGTGTCAAGTCAGCATGAATAGAGGTCTATTTCTCCTTTTACCCCATTCTACCTCATTTCCCCATTCAGCCACCAAGCATGTACTTTCTCTGCACACTCACACATAGAGCAGCTTTGCACAGATATTGTTAACTAGCTGAGTTGAAATAGCTAGCTAGGGGCTACGCTATTGGCATTCAATCTGCTCTGGGAAGCTTTGGAGCCATAAGGCTAATGGGGCAGTGGAGCAGAGTAGAGCTGGGTATATATGTAATCATCTCACACATAAGGCCAGTTGGGAGCAATAAAAGTCACAGCTAGATTACAATCACCAAGGACAGCAGTCTAAGTATGAATGTATGTTTGCACTGATATCTTTGGTAACCATGAATTTCTCCCTCTGTCAATCTACCCTAATTCTATAAATCAAAAAATAAATACAGATGTCAACAGATCCACCTTTCTCCAGCCCCTGTCATTCACCACCTATCTACATTTATCATTTGGTTTAATGTTAGAAAAACAGAAATTCCAGTGACTTTACATTTGGGAGGACTAACAGGCTAGTCTACTGTATTGGGGGCAGAGAAAGGGTAAAGTTCTTTTCAATTAAAAGATAAGACAAAAACACTTCAAGGAATTGAACCTCATTTCTTGAATTATAGCACTAATTTACTCATTGCACATTATTAAGTGCACTTGTAATGATTAGATAGTCTACTTTTAGTAAAGGAATAATAAAGTTAGTACTGTTTTCATTATTTTTCTGTGTAAACATAAGGAAGGGGAAGAGACAGGGAAAGGGGCTACCTATTTTTTAAAATAATAATAGCTTTTAATTTTTCAAAATACATGCAAAGATAGTTTTCAACATTCACCCTTGCAATATCTTGTGTTTTAAATTTTTCTTCATCTCTCCCCACCTCCCCCCTCATCTAAATAGCAAATAATCCATAATAGGTTAAACATGTACAATTCTTCTAAACATGTATCCACATTTATCATGCTTTACAAGAAAAATCAGATCAAAAGAGAAAAACAAGAAAGAAAAAAATAAGCAAGCAAACAAGAATAACAACAACAAAAAGTGAAAATATTATGTTGTGATCAACATTTAGTCCCCATAGTCCTCTCTCTCTGGATGGCTCTCTTCATCATAAGTCTATTAAAATTGGCCTGAATCACCACATTGATGAAAAAAATCCGACACCATCACAGTTGATCATCACATAATCTTGTTGTTGTTGTGTACAATGTTCTCTTGGTTCTACTCAACTCATTTAGCATCAGTTCATATAAATCTCTCCAGGACTTTCTGAAACCAACATGTTGATCATTTCTTATGGAACAGTTAATATTTTATCACATTCATATACCATAATTTATTCAGCCATTCCCCAACCGGTGGGCATCCACTCAGTTTAGAAACTGAGTTTTCTCAGTTTCCTTCTGAGTTCCTTGCCTTCTGAGTTCCTGAATTCTAGTTCCTTGCCACTACAAACTGCTACAAACATTTTTGCACATGTGGGTCTTTTTCTCTTTTTATGATCTCTTTGGGATACAGATCCAGTAGAGACACTGCTGGATAAAAGGATAAATACAATATGATAGCCTTTTGGGCATAGTTCCAAATCGCTCTTCAGAATGGTTGCATCAGTTCACAACCCCAACAATCATGTATGAGGACTATCTATTTTTAGGAGAGGAAAAAAAAGAAAACCTAAGCTATTATTAATGTGAAAATAACCTGTTAAAACTAAAAGACAATATACTGACCCTTCCAAAAAAAGATACTATCCAAATATAAACTAAGAACAATTAGCAAGTAGGCCACAAGTTAAATAAGAAATGTTTTTCTGTTTGTTAAAAGACAAATATGAGAGATACGTAAGTACAACAACTGAATAATAGACCTCCTAAGAGGGGGTCATACTTTTATCAAGCCTAATTACAGGTTTCAGGGATTGAAGAGAAATGGTTAAACTTTGAGAGTTTTCAGAAAGGTATCAGAGCATATTTAAAATAAACACAGTCCCTTTGAGTTAAAAGATAATTAGGATTACTAAACTTCAATGTTATAAGGTCCAAAAAGATCCCAGGGAGACTAATGAACTGCATATTTGCAATTCTTCTATTAACTGGCAATAATTTGTTTTTTGCCAGATATGAATTCTATCCTTTCTACAATCTTTCTAACACTGAGAGTGAAATGATTTTTTAAAATTATTTTTGTCAATTTAACTACTGTATAATTTTATCACTAATTTCATCTTGATCTTCACAAGAGCCATTAATATAAGGAAAGCCCTTATAGTTGCTGATACTTCTTGTTAAGCCAAATTTAAGCAGCTATTGCTGGCTGATTTTTTTCCCCACATTTATCTTATTTTCAATATGATCCACTAAAATTTTAATAATTATCATAATGATTATAAGCAATAGCTTTCATATATTTTACGAGGTAATATCATATATTATCCAATTTAATATTTGTTAGAGGGTTTTTCTTTCCATTCAATAAATATATTTTAATCACCTATACTATTTTGAGTCTTGTACTTAATGCTCGTGAGATAAAGAAATAGATTCTAGGTGGTCCCCACCCTAATTAATTTTACAAACTAGGCAGTTATCAGCAACACACACAATTAGGCAAAGGGATGCAATAAGCATACCAAGTGTTTTCTCCCCTCCCATTTAATCTTTCCTACCATGCTGTGAAGTAGGCAGGACAAAGATTATCATCTCCACTTTATAGATGAAAAAATTTAATCTCAGAAAGGTGAGGTCCATGAGATCAAATAGCATTCAAGTTGTGCAGCAGAATGCAAAGTGTGATCATTTTGACTCCAAGTACTGTGATTGTCCCAGTCAGCTCAGCTCTGAACAGACCCACTAGAGTACACATTAATCTAGAGGAACTGGAGCACAAGATAAGACAAAGCCAGGGTCCTCCTGCATTCTGACATCTCTGATCTCAGGTTATCAGAGCTGTCAGTCAGCATCAGGCTGGTCAATACAATAATAACAAGCAATGAAAAATGTCATTGGCTAGACTGAGGCTAGACAGCCAGTGTCACTGAGGAAACGGAAAGAAGAAGAATGGTCTTCTTCTTCACCTCCTTCTACATTTGAAAGTGCCCTCTAATTTTTTCTGAGGTCACACTAATGAAATAAATATTTCTACTATGTTTCATGGTGAAATGAAAAGAAGTTCTGGAATAAAAGAAGAAAAAGCAAGAGGCATATATATATATTCTAGTTTCGGCCCTATCATTCTCTAATTGTGTGTCTGACAATTACTCACATAAGCTCTGGGTCTTAGTTTCCTTGTTTATAAGATGGGAATAATAATAGTAATACCTACTGCCCTTACTCCCAGGACTGTTGTAAGAAGGTAGTGAGCTCCTATATGTGGAATAAATGTTTTGGAAAATATAAAATAGTGTGTGACTATAATTACTTGACAATAATAATAAATTATATCCCTTATAAGGAGTCAACTTGGATGGCTTAGTCAGGGAATCATTCTCCTTTATCTTCTCATCAATTTCTCAGTAGGTATTTATTAAGTACCTACTATGTACTAAACTCTGAGAATATTAAGACAAAAGTAAAAATAGTTCTTCCTGTCAAGGAACTCAAACCCTGATGGGAGAGGGGAAAAAACATACATACATTTAAGTATATGCAAAATATATGTTAAATGAATACAGGGTAATCTTATAAAGGAGAGTATTAGCAGCTGGGAGGAGGGACAGTCAGAAAGGAAGCAAAAAAAAAAAAAAAAGGATTTATTAAGTGCCTAATGAAAATACTTTACAAACACTATCTCATTTGGTTCTCACAACAACCTCAGAAGATAGATATTATTATTACCCCCTTTTTATAGTTGAGGAAACTAAGGCAGACAGAGGTTAAGTGGCTTGGCCAAGGTGACAAACTAGTAAGTGTCTGAGGCAAGACTCCATGTGTGGTATTTTATCAACTGTGTTTCCTAGCTTTGCAAAAAATAGAGTTTGAGCTGAGTTTGTTAGGAAACTAGAAATTCTAATAGGTAAGGAGAAAGTGGATCCCAGTTTAAAAAAAAAATGCAAAAACATGGAGATGGAAAATAGAGCATCATGTGTAAAGAATAATAAGTCAACCAATATAATTGGGCCATAACATCTATGAAAAGAAGTAATATATAAAATGACTAGATAAATAAGAAGGTTTTAAGTGTTGTGAATAAATTTTAATGCCTGTCAAAAGAGTTTAGATTTGATCCTAGAGATAAAAGGAAACCACTGAAGTTTATTAAGTAAAGGGAAGGGATCTAATGTGATAGAGTTTGTGATTTAGGAAATTTACTTTGACTGCTATATGAAAGCATATGGCAATGTGGGAGGAGTTTTGAGTCAAGGAAACCAAATATTGCAGATTCCTATAACAGTCCAAACGAAAGATGATAAGATCCTAAAACTAGAGCGATGACTATGTGAGTGTAAAGAAGAGGATATATGTTATTCATCCTTCAATCTTGAAGAGGACCAATAATATCATGAGGAATGCCTTGACTTGTGGGTGAATTGATTTTAAATGAGGCAGCTATGAAAAGTGGTCAGCTTCATTCTCCTCCAAAATCATGAAGTTCTGGATATTTATAAAATCTTGTGGAGAAAGAAATGACTAAGATTTGACAACTGACTACCTATATAATGAGTAAGAATAGGGAATTGAGGGTAACACATGAATTTAGCTGACTGAAAAAAATGGTGGTATCCTTGACATTTCTTGAAAAATTCACAAGATAGATGGGTGAATTTGGGGGATAGTTTTGGACAAATTGACTTTGAGATGCTTATAGGTTCAAAATGTCTAATATGCTATTGGTGGTGAGAAATGGAATTCAACATAGACTAGGGTTGGATATATAAATCTAAGAATCATTTGCATAAAGATGATAATTGAACCTATAAGAAATGATAATGTGATTAATTGAAAAAGTATAAAGAAAATAGTAAAATGATTCCATGAGGGAGCCTTGATATAGAGGGAAGGGGGGAAAGAGAGGGGAGGAGGGGAAAGGAAAGAAAGGGAGGGATAAAAGGAAGGAGGGAGGGAAAGAGAGAGAGAGAGGGAAAAAGGGGAAAAAGAAGGAATAGAGAAAAAAGGGGAAAATGGGGGAAGGGAAGGAGGGAGAGAGAGAGATGTACATATCACATATATATGTATGTTTGCATTTTTGTGTATGTGTGTTTTTGTGATAGACATGACATGGATGAAAATACAGCAAAGGATGCTGAGAAGGAATGGTCAGATGTTATAAAAACTCTGAGAGAAATGAGTAGCCAATAGGGTCAAATGCTTCAGAGAAGGAAAGAGGATGAGCACTGAGAAGAGACAGTTGTATTTGGTAGTTATGTGATCATTGATAACTTTAAAAAGATCACTTTGAAATTAAGTCAGAAATCATATTGCAGTGGGTTTAGCAAAATAAGAGGAAAAAATGGAAGCATTAAGTACAGATAAGGAATTGAGTTGAGAAAAGGAGGAGAGAATAAGATGAGAACTAGCATATAAGTTAGGATGTAGTGAACATTTTTTAAAAAAGATTTTAAGTATGGTGTGTTTGGTAGGAGGGAAGGTATGAAGAGACAAATATTAGAGACATTATGAGGGCAACCTAGTTAGAAGATAGTTAGGTATATGACCAAGGATGGTGAGGAAAAAAGCCACCTCTTTATGGACTACTCAATATCTACTGACTCTAGTCATCACCATTACTTCAACATACATATATTAAACACCAACTATATATAAGGCACTGTGATAGATGACAGATGTGCAAAGACAAAAAGGAAAGAGATGGTACTCTCCAGGGGCTTACATTATTTTGGGAGTGGGAGTAAGAAGAGGAATATGATATATGTACTACAGTTCTTGTCAATCACTAGAGCCAAGAGGAAAGAACAATTATGGATTTAGTTACAACAAAAAAAAGTAAGTAAGTCTGTATTCTATATCATGTCCTTATCCAAACACAAGTTAGTCACTACTATTTGTGCAATATCTACCCCAAAGGAATTCAAAACTCATTGATTGTGAGAACTCATGTGACAGGCATTATTTTATTTCTAATATAGATAAAGAGAAAGGTGGCCTATTATGGTAGAACGCTGGATTTGGAATCAGTAAAACTTAGGTTTCTACTATGTCTAACTCTGTTTAGTAGTATGATCCTGGACATATCCCTTCTCTATGGGTTTAAAGCAACTTCCTAGGACTTATCTGCTAAGAAATAGATAGGTTATGTTCTCATAAAGAAAGTTCTCCCATATTGCCAGAATCACAGATCTTTTCATCATTTCAAGAGAGATGAATCCCAGAAAGAGTCAGACACAAAGGACAGAGACAAGGATCCAGCAAGTCTCTTGACACCGGCTAACAATTCTGTATCCATTTAGCTCTACTGCCTCCTATATCTCACTAGGGACCCCAATCATCATGTCAAGTGACTCTGAATATGCAAGAGGAGACAATGATATTTACCACTATGAAAAGAAACAGCACTCTTTCTGATTCACATCTGATCTGGGCAGATCCATGACTAAGCAACCAGACTCTTACCATATGCCCTTTAAAAATTTTTTTTTTTTTACACAGCTAAGAAAGGCTTCAATCCTCATGCCAAACAAGTATGGGTCTACAATCATGAGCCAGGTGACATTTATGTTTTCTACCCTTCCATTTTGCTTCCCTATTAAACACTATGTTGAATCATACAACCTTATTTTAACAATTCTCCTTATGCTGTGCAAACACTCAGCCTGGCCTACCACTGTTTTTATGATTGTTGCAATTGGACATGAAGGGGAAAATTGATGTAAAGAGCATACGTACTTATGGGAAATCTCCTCTATCTTGACTTTAGATAGAATGGGCCAGCTAAAAGAAAACATGTGGCACTCTCATTTGTGTCTCTACCAACAGTTTATCTTTGAACTTGAGGTGGTAAGGGATCTCCATAACTTCCCCAAACCAAGACCCACTGAACTGCTGTTCTCTGGCTTTGTGACAACTCGACATTATTACATCCTTTCTTTGTCCCTTTCCTCTCTATTTCTAATTTGGGAACAATAATAAAATCAATACTATCATGCTAGAAAGGATGTGTCAATCATAATTGCCCTATGGTTCCACTCACCATCCCGAGGACCTCTCAGTACAAAATACTGTTCCTGTCTGCCACTTCCTTATATTTGACATCTTCCCTTATTTGAATCTTTGAGAGTACAGACTGCCTTACTTGTTGTATTTTTATTTCTAGAACTTATCACTATTTATTTCATAGTAAGCACTTAATAAATGATTTTTCATTCATTCTTTATACCCAGGATAACACAGAAACATAGACCAAACCTGGCATCCATTTCACTTCTTTTCCTACCCTCCCTAATGTTCTTCTTACCAAAAGTATATCTCTACCTATATATACTTTAAGTACACACACACATCTATATATATGTATATATAAAAACACATTGTCATACACATTTACAAATATATATATATATATATATATATATATATATATACATACATATATATATATATATATATTATATATATAGGAAATCTTGTATCCACCATATCATTGTCTTGGTGGATGATGATATGAAAGGAATAGACCAGCTGACATGTATATGTAAAACTCCAGAGCAGGGGACCCATAATGAATAAAATAAATAGAAATGCAAGGGAGGAAAATGGAAAGTGGTAAAATGGGGGGATACAGAAAAATGACAAACAAAAGGGAATTCAACCCAGGAAGAAGAAAATGAGAGAATGAGAATGAGAGAGGGGTATAGGGAAAGAGACAGACAGAAACAGAGATGGGGGGAGGAGGGAAGCAGGGAGAGAGAGACAGAGACAGAGAAAGAGACAGAGAAACTGAAGCAGAAAGAGAAACAGAGAAAGACAAAGACAGAGAGACACAGAGAGAGAGAGAGGGTGGGGAAGGAGAAAGAAGGAGGGAGACAGAAAAGGAGAGAAAGAGACAGGAAGAAATAAAAAGAGAGAGACAGAGGGAAAGAGAGAGGGAGAGAGAAAAGAAGAAAAAGAGAGAGGAAGGAAGAGAGAGAAGAGGGGAGAGAAAGAAAGAGGGGGAGTACTGAAAAAAGTAACTTTGATGCATTTTGCAATCTTTAAGATATATGAGTTTGCAGATTGCTAGTGGGAGGACAAAAATCTGTTTTTACGGAGTGAAGGGTTTGCAATTATATAAAACAGTGGCAATGGTGCCCCACTCCAAATAGCATTCACCAAGGAATAAGCCCTCCTGGCCTTTGTAAACCATATGACTTCAAGCAGTGTTGTCCTGAAAGTTTTAGGATATTTTGTCCTCTCACCCAGTGTGCTTCTTATAGGCCCTGGTGTTTGGCTGAGCTCTATGCTTCTCCGCTTTCATCCACTGGGAACAAAATGACAAGTCCTCTAGTCATCCATCCTTCCCCACCAGGACTTGGCTCACTAAAGGAACATCCCAACCAAGCTCTATGAATAGGGAGGGCTGGTCCCATCTGCTCAAAGTATCCCTTGGTCTGAAGCAACCCTCAGACATCAGCAGGGACACCTGCCACTGGTGCTGTCCCTGGAGTTTTAGTGCCTGGAAAAAAAGTGGTTTCCATGGTAACTGTTCCCCCCAAATAAAACACCCCACTGTAAATCCATAAATGTCTTGACAGCTGAAAATGTGATTCTTCCAAAGGCAGAAGGGGAATAAAAAGGCTTAAGTGAATTTCCCTTTTCTAAAATGGGGTAATTTCCACCAGGACGGTTGAGTGCCCTGTCCCCAGTGATGTTGCAGAGCTGAGTACCTCTTCATCTTCTTTAAGCTGGTTATACATAAAAGGATTCTCTAAACCTCAGTGCAAAGTAACTAAGGAACTCCAATTAAGTGCAGGAAACTCCCTAAGAAGGAATCATTCTGAACTTATTTCATGTTCCTCTCCTTTACTAGGTGTCTTAATTAAGGCGCTGACATTACATCTTTTTTCTTCATAAATTTGCACAGGTTTTTCCCATGTTTAGAATACCTTCTTTCTTCACCTTTGACTTTTAGAATACTTAGGTTCCTTGGAAGCTCAGCTTAGCTGCTAACTGTTATATGACACTTTCCCCGATCCCACTAGCTGCTGAGGCTCTTCTTTCTCTTATTGCCTTATATTTAGTTATATGTATAAATGGTGTATTCTCCCAAGACAACAAAACTTTTTTAAGAAAACAATAATAATAATAGTAATAATGATGTTGATAAAGTTGATGATGATGATGACGATGACAGTAATGGTGATGTTGATGATTATAAGAATAATAGCTAAAATTTATATAGCATTTTAAGGTTTCCAAAGTGTTATTCATTTGTCTCATTTGGTCATCAAAACAAATCACTTAGATAGGTGCTATTATTCTCCCATTTCTCAGATGGGGAAATGGAAGCTGAAAGAGGTTAAGTAATTTGTCCAGAAGCAGCCCATCTGTCATTGTACTTAGCAGCATTTTGCACAGAGTAAATACCTAATAAATTGTTGAATTGAGCCCTAGTAGCTAGAGAATACAACTTTCTGTCCGGCCATGTGCAACATAGACAACCATGAGACTTGTTCTCCATTACATTATAAGTTCCTTGAGGGTAAGGACTATCTTTCTTTTCATTTTATTTTATTTGGTATTTGTATTCCCAAAGCTTAGCATACTACTAGGCACATAGTACAGGCTTAATAAATGTTTATTCATTAACTAACTGGCTAGTCTAAATTCCTGATTCAGATTTGGTGCATCCTTGAATTATGGGTTCCATTAAGATACAACTGATAACTCTGACTCCTTTATCTTGACCTCCCTTGAAAATGGTTGATGAAAAGACCACTTGCTGTCATCAGATATGGCAGGTGTGATGGCATGGAATCTCAGTGAAGTTGTAGCCTTTGATTTGAAACACTCATAGATCTTTTGACAATGATATGGTGGATACAAGATGCAGAATGAGATATACAGTTTTGGGCATGGTCAGTGTGGGAACTTGTTTTCAATGACTCAACACTTATTCCAAGGATTGTTGTTTGTTTGTTTTTTAATTAAGGGAGAATTAAGATGAAGAAAAAATAAATGGTTATTAATTGAAAAAATTTTTAAATCATTTGATTTGAGGATATTCCCATTTTGATAAAAGAGCTAGAGACAACCTCTGATTAGGAATGAGGATAAAAAGTGACAGACCAACAAGGAAGATAGTAACCCCCCAAAAAAAAAATTAAATAAAAGAAATAAAACTAAAAAGAAGGAAACAAACAAAAAGACAAGTAGAATTCTATATTCTATGCTATAGCAATAGCATAAAACGATGAGGAATGAGGAAGTATTCTCAGATTTGGTGCAAGGAAAGACTACAATTATTTATTATTAGTGCTTACTATATACTAGATATGTGCTAAGCAGTGAAGATACAAATACAAAAAAAAATCCATTTCCTGCCCTCAAAAAATTTACATTTGAATACAGGAAAATAGCACATACAAACGAGCAGAAGCCAATGGAGAATCACAGAGATGGTAAGTGGAACCATAAAACAATCATTTGACATGCTCTTTACAGAAATTAAAGTATTGATTTCATTATTATTACCAGAGCAAAAAGTGAAAGGAATATTGGGGGTTCCACAAAAAGATGCATTGCATGAATATGGCTGGAGAGTGATATGACTTAGGCTTGGAGTAGTCGTGAAGAAACCTCACCAAAATAGAGGACAGGATCTAGAGTGCCAAGTTGGAAGCAAACAGACATGATAAAAAGATGTGAATATTTCTTCACAATGTGGTTAAATAATATTTATATACATAGATATTCACACACATATACTATATATATGTGTGTGTGTGTGTGTGTGTGTGTATTCCCATCTTTCATCACCACCATCTCTTATTTCCCAAATGGTAGTAGCAACAGTAGCTTGTTCAAGCAAAAAGTAAACTTCTCCAAAAAGTTTTCTGCTATAATTGTGAATTATGAAATTCACAGTAATGAGCTAGATATATGGGAGAAGGGCTAAAGACAAAGGAGAAGTTATAGCATATCACCAATGATAATTAGCATGTGAAAAATGGAATGGAAGCATATTATTAAAGAAATATATAATTGACTCACCAATCATGGTAACAAGGGATAATAAATGAACAAATGGACATTTACATCAATATCTTCAAAAATTTATTTCAAAAAATTATGATGATAGCTTTTACCATATTGGGTGAATCTTCTATGAAAGATTTAGAGAGCAAAATAGACAAAAACTCTATTCTATAAGAAAATATGGATGAATTACAATCCACACCATTAGCTGAAATGCCTACATTGTTGAAATCAAAGATCTATGCAAGAAGCAAAATGAATGTGTTGGATTATGTACTATCCAAGGCTCTTCCCAGCTCTGATGCCATCTTTTCTAATAAAATTCTTGTCTGGTAATTTCCAGAGGCAAGTATTCCACTAGCTGTTCCCTTAGTCTATCAAGAATTAAATCTAGGAACTAATCATGCAATTTCTATCCCTTCAAAAACTCTTTTCTGTATCTCTTTCCAGAGTTTTGCCTTTGGTGTCTTATGTACAAGGTTACTTTAGAAATCAACTCTAAACAGCACCTTTATAGATTTAGTCAATTAGACCATGGTATAAACAAGACTTGGATAACAGATTTGATCATTATACTAAGGAGTTAGCTTTATGCAAAGAAAAATTATTCTATAACCACCATCCCTCTCCCTAGCATCAGTGACCTGCCTCAAAATGTAGAATATAGAATTGGTAGTGAGAAAATCTGAGTTAAAATTCCAGTCTGCCATAATAACTATGTGATTTTGGACTTTAGACTTTCCTCTCCCTAGAACTTATTTTCCTTCTTTGTAAGGTGAGATAGCTGGACTATACAGTCTCTAAAGATCCTTCTAGTGCCACTAAATGATATTGTTCTATTCACAGGACATCAAGAATATACAGATGACTGGGCAGAACAGTTTACTACTCCTGGTGGGGGAAAACTGGCAAAGAACAGGGCCAATTGATTGGGAAGCTATATAATTTTCTTCACTGAAACTAGAACTAGAAATAAAACTATTGTCTCTCTTCTTCTAAACTAAGAACAAGGAAGACAAAGTGTGAGGGAAAAGGGGTGGTAGATGACAACAGGAGTTCTCTGGATTCATTTAAATTTGTATCTCTCCATTTCCACATGTCTGTTGATCTGTCTGTCTGTCTGTCTGTCTCTATTTCTGTTTCCATATCTCTTTCTGTCCCTCTGTCTCTTTTAGTTCCCCGGCCAGTCTCTTATCTTTTTTCTACTACTATTTCTTCTCCCCTGTTTATTTTCTTTACTTTCTCTCTTTCTTTCATTCCTCTCCTCTCTGTTCCTCATTCTCCTTCACTTTTTCTTTTTCTATTTCTTTTTCTCACTCATAGAAGAATTTTGTTTTTCTTTTCTTTTCCTTTTTTTTAATAAAAAAGGATAATCTGTAACTATAAAGTTTTTTTAAATCAAAAGAAAGATAAAAGAAAGTAAATTGGATTCAATATTTATACAGAGCAATTCTAATTAAATTAACAAACTCACAGATATGCTAGAAAGAGGTCAATTATTTCTGTCCTCTTTTCCTAGCAATTATTGAACAAATTATCAAAAAAGTAACTTAACATTTATCCTAATTTTGTTGTTTTTTAAAAGAGGAAGAAAAGCATATAGATGTAGACTTTTCTTTGGTGGGGAGGGAAAGAGAAAAAGAGAGACAGAGACAGAAAGACAGAGACAGAGAGGGGGCGGGGAGAGAGAGAGAGAGAGAGAGAAAGGGAGAGTGAGAGAGAGAAGCAGGTATTGCTATTCCTTCCCCTCCAAATAATGTCAGTCAGGAAATTCACGAGGATAAATGTCAGTTTTCGAGGCAGGCAGATTTAAATCTATGACATATTCCTTTGGTCTAGAAATTTGCTTAGTAAAGTAAGCAAGCATTTATTAAACTACTATATGCCAGTTCTTTCAATGTTCCTGAGAGGCCCTAAGGATACAAAGAAAGGAAAAGAAAACAGTTCCTTCTCCCAAGAAGTTCACAGGATAATGAAGGATACAACCTGCTAGAGGACTAGGTTTTGATTTCTAGTTTACTATGTGATTTTCTTTCATCTTTTAGGCCCTTAATTTTTTCATTCCCCAAAGAAAGGAGTTATACTGCATAATCTGTAAGATCCACTTTTAAATTTCATACCCTTAATCTTTAATACATAAAGATTAACATTAAAGATCTAGCTGTATCACCTTGGATAAGTTAATTTTTCTCAATTTGCCTCAGTCCCTTTTTTTTTTTTTTAATAAAATGGGAATATATTGCAGCTGTCTACCCCCTGGCTTGTTGTGGGAATAAAATGAAATAATATTTTTCAAGCACTTAGACAGTACATTGCACATAGTGGGTGCTACATAAATGCTAGCTTTTATTATTTTATACCTCTTTAAGGGTTGCAAAGCAAATATCAAATATTTGCCAAAATTAGCTCATTTACAAATGTTATCTTATTTGATATTCATAAACCCAGTTGGTATATACTTAAGTACTCTTATTACCAAGTTTTACAGATAAAGAAACTGGACCTGATAGGTACATTTAAAAAAAACAAAACAGAACAAAACAGTCTTTCTGAGTCTGGATTTTAATTCAGATCTTTATAACCCCTTGTGAAAGGTTCTGATCAGTTGCACCACCTAGCTAGCCAAATCAGCTGGTTCAGGTAAGTAAGAATGGAGGGGTGAGTTCAGAAACCAGAGCAAACAAAGGATTGATAATAGTATTTCCCTGGAGAGAAAGACATCCTGGTACAGTAGAAAGAACTCTAGCTCTGGAAAGAGATCTGGGGTCCAAATCCCTACTTCTGTTACTTCCTACCTATGTAATCCCTCCGGGCTTCAGTTTTCTCATCTGTAAAGTAGTCTAGATGAGTTAGGAATTCCTTTTTCCTCTAGATCTTACATCCTAGACATACAATCAGGCACTAGACTAGATCCAGACTTGATTTGACACTAAAACCTAGCCAAAACAGGGAAGGTCAGACAACCATTTAGAAACACTCATTTATATATAAGTAATTTAGTCTCCAATTACAAATTACTTTTATCTATTTCCAAGCACCTTTACCAGACAGCACTTTTATAGCCCCTATTATCCTAATAGGAGCCGTTGTATGTGCTTAAAAATAATACAAGAGCATTTTTTTAAAAATATTACATTATTCAGAATTCCCCAATGTGGGCTTGACTAATTTACCCCTCCTCAACTCCATTAATCTGACTGAAAAAAAAAAAAAGACCTCATCAAATGGGATAATATTTGAAAAGTACTCAAGGCTTAGCACAGTGCCTGACACATAGTGGGCTCTTAATAAATGGTTTTTGATTGATTAACTTAGCACAGTGCCTGGAATACAGTAGGTACATTAAAAAAATAATCGTTCCTTTCCCTTGTTCCCCTTCTAACCCTAAAATTGAATTTTTTTTCCAAAGCGCAATCACATAGCTTATCCTTTTTCATCCTTATAACAGACCCATGAGGCAAGTAGAGTAGTTATTATCTCTGCCTGACGGATGAAGAAACTCAGGCAGAGAAAGATTGTGACTTATTCAACATCTCAGCAAGTTAGAATCAGATTGAGGTTAACTACTCAGATTTCCCAACTCTTAGTTAAGTGCTCTTTCCACTAGATCATGAGGATATCTGGACCATATTGACATGAAACAGCCAGATATACTCTCTCTAGGGCAGCTCATGCTGATACCAAGCAGGATACCCAAGGACCCTCTTCAAAGTTGAGAGACTCCAGTCAGTATTCATGGGCCACTTTATGCCATTCAGCACAATGGATCTCTACAATGGTCTGGCCTCCTTTCCGCTATTATCAGCCAGCCTTTAAGCTCCTGATCTGTGACATCCCCTCTGGTTCCCCTTGCTTTTAAGCTCATCTCCATGATACAGCAGCTGGGATTCGCCGTGAAGCAATTCATAGGCAACAGAGCATCTTGAAAGTTGCACATGGCTACTTGTGTTTCTCTAATATCAACACCCAGCCACACTTTATACTCCCCTCTAATAACCACAGGGTGGCACAATTTCCAGACACACAACTACAAAGCCTTGCTGCTGGTTTTCAAAAATTATATGCCTTCTGATGTATCTCTTCCCCTCCCCACCTTCAAAAAAACAATTTCCCGGAATTTATTGAACATTTTCTCAATGGCAGTGGGGAGTAGTACTAGATTGTATTAGATTTGGAGAGATGTGGGTTTAAATCCCATCTCAGACATTTATTATCTGTCAATTTCCTTGACCCAATATCTTCTAACTCTAAATCCTATGTCCTTTCCTTCCCCTGCACCTCTAATTTTTGTTTTACTCCTTCCCAGAGTAGTCCCAAATGAAGCTGGATTGTGAGAGAAGTCTTTCTTTCACACTTTCCCATCTCTTTCCTTAGGCACCTTTGCCACATCCTGGAATCACTTTTCCCCAGCCCAGGTGCCCACCCTGGTTCTCACTCTTTCATAATACCATGAAATCATGAAGATTTGAAAGAGTTCTAAGATATCATTTAGTGACTCATTTCACAAAAGAAACTGAAACCCTGAGAGGATCATACCATAGTCATACAGCTAAGAAGTGGTAGAGTTAGGATTAGGAACAAGGTCTTCTCAGTCAAAATATTCTTCCTACGGAGCCAAAACTTCTTCCATTTTTAAATATCTCAGATGGTTAATAATATCTTCCATAGAGTTAATAAATAGTTAGGGCTATCAGTTTAAAAAAAAAAAGACATAATACCCTCCCAAAGGTATTTATAATTTTGAGAAGAATTCTTGAAAAGGAAAAAATTCTAATGCTAGAAGAAAAAGCATAAGACCCTGTAGCTCTGTATACCCTAGAGTAAAAGGGAACCACCCTTTGTCTATTGTCAATGTGAAGTTGTAAGTAACTAAGTAACTAGTGGCTATTGTGTCCTCCTTTCTAGAGCCCCCAAGCAGAGGTGGTAAAACTACCATTGCTTTCTAGAACCCCCACCCGGGGTGATTAAATATATCTTCCTAGTGGAGAAGTGATGAAGCAGGACTCCTGAGGAGGGTGGGAAAATGGAGTTCATTTATTTTAAGGGCTTTCCCCTTTTTATAATGTAACAAAAACAACTCTGAGCACGTAGGACTACATAAAAACTTGCTATGTAGTTTGTCAGCTGGTATCACTTTTCTACCTGGTATCTCTCTGCTTTAATCTCAACACAGATTGTCACAGTCCCCTGACTTCTCAGGAAGGCTGAGAGCCCTTAAGGGATGGGAAGCCAAACTAGACATTGTCAGCAGGTTCCCTCTGGGTTGAAGGGTCTTAAACCTCACCCAGAGTTTCCCCACTGACTGTGACCCTCTACAAGTGACAGCAGATCTGGAGTCAGGAAGATCTGAATTCAAATGTGATATATAATAGCTGTAGGATCCTGGGCAAGTCATTTACCATCTGCCTCAGTTTCCTCAATTGTAAAAAAAGGATAAAAATAATGTCTTCCAGGATTGTTGTGAGGATCAAATGAGATAATATTTTTGAAGTGTTATAAAGTGCAGTTCCTGATACTTTATTTAGTATTTATTTATCAGGCACTAAATATTAAATAGTATATTATTTATTTAGTAGGCACTAAATTAATGCTAGTTCCCTACCTTCCTATATGTAGTCAGATACCTGTGAAAAAAAAACAAACAAAATAGTAAAGGAAAGCCTTGTGGATAGAGCACTAAACCTGGTGTCAAGAAGGCTTAAGACCTCTTCCTAAGTACAAAAATGGGGCCTCAGACACTTCCTAGTTATGTGACCCTGGGCAAGTCACTTCATCCTCTTTGCCTCAGTTTTCTCATCTGTCAAATGATCTAGAGAAAGAAATGGCAAAATACTCTAGTTTCTTTGTCAAGAAAATCCCAAATGTGATCACAGTGAGACATGACTTAAATGATTGAACAGTAACAATGAAAAGGAAAGCCAATAATATTAAAATATATTCTAGAATCTAATTTTCTTAGAATCTATGGGTTAGTGCTTATTTTCCAAGCAGCTTCCATATCCTCATGCATGTCACAGAAACAGGTTTCTGCATCCATGATGAGTCATTGAACTGAGAGCCAGCAATCAGATATGGGGAGAAAGTATATAATAGCTATCCCCTGCCCAATTCTTATAATTTTAGGAGTCTCTGCATTCTGTTTCAGAGTATCCTGCTTCATGATACCAACTCCTAGGGAATCAAAGACTACATGGATCCTTCCCATTGCCCTGGAAATGTCAAGGGTCCAACTTTGAAGGAAAAGTTAGAAACAGGGTTGATCTTTCACAGAGGAGCCTCTATAACTCTATATCTCTTGGAGGAGAAGGCTCAACAGACCATAGAAAGGATTGTCTGAGAGGCTGATCAGATAAGATCCAGATGGAACAGATGCAGTTAAGAGGATTAGGCCAAGAGGATTAGCTACCACAGAATGAAAAAAAAAAAAAAAAAAAAAAAATTAAATTAAAATTTTAAAAAAAGTTATTGGTATCATTCTTTCCACTTCAAACATAATCACACAAACAAGTTTCTAGAGCCTGCCTATCCCCAAACGCTATTGCTCCAAATCTATTATCTCTTGATAATTTCTGTTGCTGCTTTCATTCTCTCCTGTGGCAGACACATAGATTATTGGGCAGAATGGGACCAGTGAATTGTTCTCATGAAGTTCTGGCAAATAGAATGTGAGAAAGATGATTGGAATAAAGAGTCAGGCCATTAGTGACATAGATCCATAGAAGAAGCCAGCACAACAGATGTATGAACCTGACATGGACCCCAATGGCAGCATGAAAAATAAATGTGAGATTTAGAGACAGCAGCACCAGGGATTTCAGTCAAGTCTAAGGAAGAAGTTTTTAGAAGGTTGTTAGAAATTGGAATGTGTAGCCGAGAGAGGCAGTACCTTCTCTGTATAGCTTTTACAATATGCTAATATTCATTTTCTAGGGATTGTTTCAGTGTGATATAGCCTGAAGAAGAGGAATGTAAACTTAGATGACATCAGTATTACTTCATATCGTGCCCTGACTGATTCTTTGTTTCTCCTGAAACATACATACATACATATTATATATTATGTATATTAGATATATTGTGTGTGTTTGTGCTTGAGGGCCATCTCCAGTTGTCCTAATCTACATCTTGCCACTGGATCCAGATGGCTCCAGAGGAGAAAGTGAGAAGCTGACGTCTTTGTACAGCCCCTCCTCACCTAAATCCAATTCACTTGCAAATCACATCACCTTCCCAACTCCCAAATCCTCTTCAAGATCTAAGGACAAACAATGATCAACAATCTGTGAGTATTTAGCTATGCCACTAAAGATCCAACTGGTCAGTTCTACTTGGGCAACACAATTATTTTCTTTCTTTCTTCATTCCTTCCTTTCTTCTCTCTCTCTCTCTCTCTCTCTCTCTCTCCCTCCTCCTCCTCCTCCTCCTCCTCCTCCTCCTCCTCCTCCTCCTCTTCCCTCTCTCCTTCCCTTCCTTCTTTTCTTTCTTTCCTCTCCCTTTTCTCCTTCTCTCCTTCCATCCTCATCATCCTTTTTCTACTTCTTTCTACAGACAATGGACATGCAGGTGCTCTGCTCATTTTTGATTGCTGAAACATTGCAAGATATCTTGAGGTTTACAATCTAGATTTCTTTTTAAAGGACCATAATTTAAACCCACATCACATTGGCTCTCATTGATTGGTCAAAATAAATCCCAGCACAAGCCTCATTTGGTCATTGTTTGGGCTCTGATGGTTTTGGACAGAACAGGTCATCCTCTCCTAGGTTAATTTGGGATTTGGGGAAAACTGGGACACTGATGCATTGTTGGTGGAGTTGTGAACGAATGCAACCATTCTGGAGAGCAATCTGGAACTATGCCCCAAAAGTTATTAAACTGTGCATACCCTTTGATCCAGCAGTGCTACTACTGTGCTTATACCCCAAAGAGATACTAAAGAAGGGAAAGAGACCTGTATGTGCCAAAATGTTTGTGACAGCCCTGTTTGTAGTGGCTAGAAACTGGAAAACGAATGGCTGCCCATCACTTGGAGAATGGTTGGGTAAATTGTGGTATATGAATGTTATGGAATATTATTGTTCTGTAAGAAATGACCACCAGGATGAACACAGAGAGGTTTGGAGAGACTTACTATGATGATGCTGATGCTAAGTGAAATGAGCAGAACCAGGAGATCATTATATACCTCAACAATGATACTGTATGAGGATGTATTCTGATGGAAGTGGATTTCTTCCACAAAGAGAAGATCTAACTCAGTTTCAAGTGATCAATGATGGCCAGAATCAGCTACACCCAGAGAAAGAACACTGGGAAATGAATGTAAACTGCTTGCATTTTTGTTTTTCATCCTGGGTTATTTTTACCTTCTGAATCCAATCCTTCCTGTGACACAAGAGAACTGTATGGTTCTGCACACATATATTGTATCTAGGATATACTGTAACATATTTAACATGTATAAGACTGTCTGCCATCTATGGGAGGGGGTGGAGGGAGAGAAGGGAAAAGTCTGAACAGAAGTGAGTACAAGGGATAAAGTTATAAAAAAAATTACCCAGGCATATGAACTGAAAATAAAAAGTTATAATAAAAAAAGAGGTAGTTTGTGAGAGAAGTTTTTAAGGATGAGTCGAATTTCTTTGGATAGAGAAGGAATCAGGGGAAAAGAGATTCTGAGTTACACATTAGAGGACAATGTAGGGGAGATATGAGAAAAGGTAAAGACCAAAGAAAACATAAAGTCTGGAGAAAATAACCAATAGGATAGATTTCAATCAGCACTTTCAGGTTCCAAAACACTTCACATTCATTTCATTCCATTAAGCCCAGAGAAAGGCAACTAGGATATGAAAAGAAACAGAAATAATGCCATGTCACACTAAGCCATAGCAAGAATTAATTTGTGGTAATTGTATTCAAATATATGAAGGATCATCACATGGAAGAGGGATTAGGATTGTTCTTGGCACCAGAGGGTAGAACCAAGACCAATAGATGAAAACCAAAGAGAGATAATTCTTATCTCATAAAGGGAGGAGGGGGGGCAACAATGAGCCATAAATAAATAGAATGGTTTGGTTCTAAAGATATGAATTTCCTGCCAATAGTCTTCTTCAAATATAAATTAATTGTTAAGGAATGGTGAAGAGAGAAATCACATTTCAGATAGATATTAATATAGAAGATCTCTGAGCTCTGCTTCAACTTTATAATTCTATGATTGTACATTGAGATTACAGGGATATATGATCCCATTTGTCAGTAGCAATCACCTCCTTTTACTTTGATACTAATTGTTTGTTTCTAAGATTTCTAATGTAATGATGTATTATCACACCCAGAGAATCTCAGAGTTGAAAAGGACCTCAGTGATCCCTCTGGTCCAACCTACAGATAAACAATTAGCTGCTAAAGAAAGCAGTCATCCAGCCTTTGCTTGAAGAACTCCAAGGAGGGAGAACTCACTCCACTCTTGGATAGCTCTAATTGTTAAGAAGTTCTCCCCTTACAACTAGCTTACATATGAATCTATGGAAAACAAACATAGTTCCAAGATCTTCCCTTTGGAACCAAGCAGAGTCAATTTAATCCTTTTTCCATATCAGAGCCCTTTAAATACTTGAAGCTTGATATCAAAGTCTCCCTTAAGTTTTAAATATCTTGTTTTCTTTTATCTGATCATCCATAATTGATACTTGCATCTTGAGAGCCTTTATGAGTCTGACCAAAGAGACAATTTATTAAGTGTTAATATATGCCATGCATTGTGGTAAATATTGTGGATATAAATGTGGGGACTGAATGTGGATCACAACATAGTATTTTCACCTTTTTGGTTGTTGTTTGCTTGCTTGCGTCTGTTTTTCTTTTTTTCCCTTTTGATTTGATTTGTGTGTGTGTGCAGCATGATAAATGTGGAAATGTTTAGAATTTCATATGTTTAACTTAGATTACTTCCTGTCCAAGGAGGGGAAGGGAAAAAAAATTAGAAACAAGATTTTGCAAGTTGAAAACTATCTTTGCATGTATTTTGGAAAATAAAAAGCTATAATTATTTTTTAAAAAGAAAATTGATTTCTTGAACCCAAGGGCATCTTTATATTTAGTTTTATTAAATTTCAGCTTTAGAAAGATGATGATATTTCATATCTTTGTTATAGCTATTCTATTTGTTAGGCTGAGATATAGGAAACACTACAATTTCAAAAGAATTGACCATAAATTTCATGCAGAGGACAATAGAGAGATGACTGTAAACAGACTGCAACACATAGCAAATAGGGAACTTCAAAGATGAATATGAGTAAAGGAAACTATGGTTTTAAAAAAAATTGGGCAAGTATTGTGAGGAGACTAAAAGATAATAGATGAGAACCCCAAGTGATAGATGAGCAGCCCAATAAACGAAAAGGGGTCAAAAATCCTAAATTTTTTTACATCAATCAGAAATGAAAAGAACATGAGAAATCATTTAACTTTACTCATAATAATACAGTAACTTCCTCTACTATCTGTAATAAGTGGTCATCCAATCTTCACTAAATCAATCAATCAATATTTATTAAGCACCTATTTACATGCCAGTCACTGTGTTAAGTGCTAAAGATACAAAAAGAGGTAAAAAAAACAATCCTTCAAGGACTTTACAATCGAATGGGGAAAACAATATAAAAATAAATATATTCTAAGCAAGTTATAGACAAGATAAATAGGAAATAATTAACAGGAAAGGCACTAGAATTAAGAATTCAGGGGCAATGGGAAAGACTTCCAGCAAAAGATAGCATTTTAGTTGTGATTTAAAGGAACCTGGGGTGATCAATAGACAGATTGGAGCTCAGTCAGGCACTTGGGACTAGTATTGAAAAAAAAGGATTGATGGAAGACATAGAGCCTGATCAATACTTTGAAAAATGGGGAGGGAGGAAGAAAGAGAGAGAGTGGGGGGAATGAGTCAGAAAGGGAGGGAGAGAGGGGAAAGAAAGGGAAAGGAAGTGAGGGAGGGAAGGAGGGAGGGAAGTAGGAAGGAAGGAAGGAAAGAAGGAAAGAAGGGAGGGAGGGAGGGAAGGAGGAAGGGAGAGAAGAAAGGAGAGAAGGAAGGAGGGAGGGAAGGAAGGAAGGAAGGAGGGAGGGAGGGAAGGAAGGAGGGAAGGAGGCAGGGAAGGAGGGAGGGAAGGAGGGAGGGAAGGAGGGAGGAAGGGAAGGAGGAAAGAAAACAAAAAACCTTCCAGAGAGGGAAATTCTATTTAGTATTCAGAAGTTTTTTCTCATGCCTAATTTAAATTCCCCTATGTTTTAGCTTTAGCCTTTGTCTATTTCCTCCTGCGCTGACCCTTCTTGAAACCAGAGAACAGCTGGTCACCACCCTATATAATCAGAACTCTTCCTCCACTTAATGACCAGAATTAAGTCACCCTTCATCCTTCTCTTCCCCCAGTTCCTTTTTCTTTGATGTTTCCACAAAGATCTGTTTATTACTTCATGCAATATGTATTTTTAAAAAAATCTACCAAGGAGAAATGCTCCACCACCATATTTAATCAGATGATGCCAGGATCTTGGTGCCATAGCCATAATGCAGGAACCAGGGCTGGAATGATTTTTTTTTTAATTTTGTATTTAATTCATCTTCCCTGGTATAATTCTAAATTGCAGTGTCCCACTTCCTAATCCCACATGCAGACACAGAAAGCAAATAGTAAATCCAACATCCTGCAACTTCCTACCAGACAGTCTCTGATTATCAAGTTCCTTGTTTTAAAAAGAGCAGCTCAGATATTTCTATTTCAGACACACTCTAGTATTGCCAACCATCTCTTTTGGGAAAGGGAATATGAGTCCCTGAATGTGTTTTTCTCCCTCCTGTTTTTGATGTCTCTACTAAATAAGATCTATATATAGGGATTCTTAATCTTTTTTTCTTTTGTTATGGACCTCTTTGACAATCTGTGGATTAATATTTTTAAATAAATAAAATTCATAAGATTACAAAGAAAATTAATTTGAAATATAGCTATTGAATTTTTTTGTTTAAGTTCATAGTCACTAGGATGGGCAAATAGGTGGCTCAATGGATACAGCACTAGACCTAGAATCAGGAAGACAATTTTGTAAGTTCAAATCTGACCTTAGACATGTACCAGCTGTGTGACCCTGAGAAAGTCACTTAACCCAGTCTACTTCCATTTCTCATCTGTAAGATGAACTGAAGAAGGAAAATGACAAATCACTGCTTCATCTTTGCCAGGAAAACCCCCAAATGGGATCATGAAGAGTCAGAAACTACTGAAAAATGACTATACAACAAATCACCAGGTTAAAAATCCAAGAACAAAGGAATGGGTTCTAGAGGAAGATGGTTCTGATAGGGAAAAAAGCCCACGGTTTTCTGAAATATAACAGACTCTGATGAAATCATAAGGCATCTAAATCGCAATTCTATTCCTTTTTCATCTTCAAGTCACTTAGAGGATAAGACACTGTCACTAGGCATAATATGACCATAGTCACTTAACAAGTATTACTTAAGGCACTCTGATACATATTGGAGATACCACAAAAAAAAAAAAAAAAAAAGTGACAATAACAAGATAAAACAAAAGACTCTGGACTCTCATTTTTAAAAAATCCATCATTTTAATAGGAGTAAAAACATGCAAAAATAATTTAGCTTTATACAAAATATACACAGAGTAAATGGAAAATTATTTCAGAAATAAGACATTAGCCATAGAAAGGACTAGGAAAGATATCCTACTTGAAGAATTTGAGCAGAATCTTGGAGAGAGGCTAGGATATCAGGAGGGAGAGATGAGAAAGAAGAGCATTCCATGCATAGGGACCAGTCAGAGAAAAAGCACTGACATCTGAGAATGGACTGTTCTATTAGAAGAATAGCAGTCACTATTGCTAGATTTTAGAAAATATGGAAGAAAAACATGTAAGAAAACTGCAAAGGCAGGAAAGGGTCATGTTGACTTTAAAAGGAAAAATGGGATCTTACATATCCAATCCTGGAAGCAATTGTGAGCCAATGGAGCTTATTGAGTATGTGTCATGAAATATCTAAATTTCAAGACAATCTTCCTCAGAAAAGTCTCTCAGTAAATGCTCAGACATCAAGAGAAATGGGCTCAGAATAGCTACTTGAAATTAGTTATTTTCATTTGGTCTGACATGTTAGAGAAGACTGGGTTGCTTAAAAAAAGGGCAGACATAAAGGAAGATAGAAGAGGGAAAAGTGAAGGACGTAGAAAGAGAACTCACAAGGGAAGGTGTCATGGCTCTTTGAAAAATTATTGCAATTGTGGCTTCAATTACATTGATTGATAAGTATTTGCTACTGGTGGGAAAGGCTGTCTTATCATCTCTTCATCCTGGTTTAGTCTCCAAATGCCAAGGAATACCAATGAAATCCTAGAAAACCATAAATCAGACTGGAGAGAGAAGTAACAGCCTACTGATGGTAGAGCTATTAAAAAAGGGAAACTAATCAACTTTTAAGTTCCATTACATTGAGTTTATCTTCAGCTCTATGAGCCACATAGAGGTCTAGTCAGTTTATTCACTTTGACTCTATTGCCAAGGAGTACACTGGTTTTCAACATTCTGTTTCATGCAAAGATATCAGGTAATATCAATTAGATCCCATTTCTTTCATTGGTTTGTCCCAATATATTTGTTTTACTAACTCACTTTTCAATATACCCTCAAAACCTCTATTCCTGAAAGTCATTTGAGGTATTTCTTTTCTAATCTCTCACCTCTATACTTTTCCTGTCTATATTGTTTTTCTTTATAACTGCTTCTTTATCCCCTATTCACTCTTCATTGTCTAACTCAGGCCCCACCATTCTTCACAGGGAAATCTTCCTTTAATCAGGTAGCTCATATTGACTCTCTCTTCTGAATTCCTATAGGGAGTACTTATAATCAGGATCACTTATTTGGTACTTTAAACAAACTGCTGTGTATTGTCAATTGTCTTTTTAAGGGATTCTTGACTTTTTTGTGTGTCATGAATGCCTTTGGCAGCCTCATAATGGCTGTGGAAGCTTTTCACAGAATAATATTTTTAAGAGACACAAAATATCTAGGATTTCATAGAAAATTAAGTATATTGAAATATAATAATCAAAATATTTTAAGTTCACAGGCCCCAGACTAAGAACTCCTGATCTCTGCTCTGCTTTTTTTAAACTAAATTATAAAACCCTGAGAAGAGGGACTATATTCCTTAGTGTGTATGTCTGTCTCCAGAGCCCTAGCTCAGTTCAATGTCAGTAGACATTCAATATAGAGTTAATGAGGATACTGATAACTTGAAATGAAATATGTCACAAAAAGATAGTCTTACAATTCTTACATAGCCTTAAAGTTTCACTATATTCCTTCTCTCCTCTCCCAAGTCTATTCTGGACTTTCTTGACTTCACCATTTTTTCCAGAATCCTCTACCCCTGCAGCTCCTCCCACTCAATGGTGAATTCCTTCTGAATATTCCAACTTGAGAAAGTTCCCAGGTCAGCCATGTTCACTCCTTCAATCTCAGGTTCTACTCCTGACTCTTCAGACTTCTCCACCATTCCCCAACATGTGTCTTCTCCCATTTATGGATATTATCTTCCTCCATTAGGATATGTTTTTTAATATTTTATTTCTCCAAATACATGCAAAGATAGTTTTCAATATTTAACCTTGTCGTCCAGATTTTTCTCCCATCCTTCACCTCTCCCACAAGACAGCAAGCAATCCAATTTTGGTTAAACATGTGCAATTCTTCTAAACATATTTCCATATTTGTCATGCTGTGCAAGAAAAATCACATCAAAGGGGAAAAGACACAAGAATAAAAGAAAAACAAGTAAACAAATAGCAAAAAAAAAAAAAAAGGTGAAAATTCTATGCTTTGATTTACATTCAATCTCCATAGTTCTCTCCCTTGATATGAGTGACATTTCCAACCCAAGTCTATTGGAATTGCCTTAAAATCATCCCATTGTTGAAAAGAGTCAAGTTGATCATAGTTGATCATCCACATAATTTTGTTGTTATCGCATACAATGTTTTCTTGGTTCTGCTCACTTCCTCATCAGTTCATGTAAGTCTTTCCAAGCTTTTCTAAAATCAGTTTGCTCATTATTTCTTATAGAACAATAATATTACATAACATTCACGCACTATAACTTATTCAGCCATTTTCCAACTGATGGGCATCCACTCAATTGCCAGTTACAATGTAAACTCTTGAGGACAGTGAACCACCTTTCTTTTTTTATTTATATTTGTATTCCCAGTGCTTAGTTTAGTGCCTGACACATAGTAAGCACTTAAAAGTGCTTAATTGACTTCACTCTTCTTGGTATTCCTATCAAGATAAGAGATTTTCCAATTCCCCAAAACAGAACTCTAAGCCAGCATTCCTATAACACTAATCTTAATACACAGATACTATGCTGGCTTAGCAATCAGAAATATTCAAATTCTGCCTCAGTTATTTACTAGCTATGTGATCCTAAAATGAGAATGATGATAACCCCTATTTCACATGATTCTCATAAAAATCAAATAAGACAATATATGTAAAGTTCTTTATAAACATTAAAGTGCTATAGCTAGCATAACACACTGAAAACTACAAAAATATAAATGTAAAGTACCATCATTGCTTTTGTGTTGTGTATATGTGTCCTATACCCTCCCCAAATGACTGAAATAGCAGGAATGATATTTTATACTTGTCTTGTGTTTATAGTATTTAGCACAAGTTTGGGCACATGGTAAAAATATAGTGTGGCCTCTTGACATGATTGACAAATCTGACAATTGATCTTGGGCTGACAATTTAACTCAAATGGGAAACTCCACTTGATTCCTTCCATTCCCAATAGACACATTAAACCAGTAGGAAAGTTAGACACAAGAGGATCCAATCCTTGGTTTACTTATAGGGAATTTATAAGGACTCATAGTTTTTCAGAATTCTGAGAAGCTACCTTCCACAGTAAATACTCCTACATACAGTTCATCTGATGAGTTAGGAACAAAATCTGAACCTGTATGTAAACAAATAAAAATATAGTATATAGTAACCAGACCTGCTTAATTGTCATGTTAACCATGACCTCTTTTTTTTTTTTTAATAATTGAATTGAAGAGTAAAAAGTCATCTAAGTTTGTGGGCTTTGATAAGATTTACCAAATGACTCTTACCTGGTTTTAAAGGAAAGAGCAATCTATTTGACAAGGGAGCCTAGTTCCTGAACTTTACTAATGCAAGGAGGGATGGGGGAAGACATACTGATGAACAGTAGAAAATAGGCAGGCATGTTGATAATGAGAATGTTGTCTGTTTCTTTGACCCAAGATGATAAAAAGGAAAACAAGCATTCCTGGCATCCATCTGTGGGGTGTGTGTGTGTGTGTATGTGTGTTTGCTGTTAACTGTTGTAATAGCTCAACTGACAGTCTCCCATCTGGCAGTAAAACTAACACCATGGGAGGCAAATTGGAAGTACCACTACTTTTCTTTTTAAAGATGGAGCCAAAAGGGGTTTGCAAGCCTGAAATGGGAGAATCCCTAGAGTTCAAATATTTTGCATTCAATTCTGCAAATGTTTATTAATAACAAATTTGCCACCAAATAAATCAGAATAAAGGTAAGGTAAACAAGAATATTCATCCTATTACTTTGATATCATAGTGGAAAAAAAGGTTTCATCAGTCATGGCCTAACAACATATAATGCTACAAATTAAAGGACCTATCTTCATTCCCATTCAAGCCATTACTAAAATGGTGTCCAATCATGCCATTTCTCCAATTGTTCACTCTTTTGGCTACTTTTTTTATAAAGCCATTCACCACTACTTCTGTCACTGATTCACACATTTTTTCAATACCTATATTAATCCATCTGATGAAGGATGATTGCAGCATGGTAACATATCCCAAAAATGGAATATGACTGAGAACTTAAAGAAATGATATTTTTTCCCAACTGCCATAATTTGCCTTTGTGTCTCTGAGCAGGTCACTTACTTTTGTATTTTATAGAATTTCTTATATAGGAGAGACCTTAAACAAATTCATATCTAGTTATAGGCTAGTTAATACAGCTAAAAGTGTGGTCCCTTTACTCCAAGTCTAATCCATAATATTTTGGTTGTCTTTCTGTTTCTTTTCCCATTTCTTTATATTTCTTCTGCATATGTACTGGTCATAAAACTATGGGTCATTTCCTCTTTTCCATCTCTACTAGGATGTAAAAAAATCAAAAGTAGTAATAAAGTATAGGGGAGATATGCCTAAAGAAAGCAGTTCACATGAAAAAGAACAATGAATTTGGGGAGTCTGAAAACTTAATTTGTGAACATGATAACATAGTAGGCAAAAAAGCTTGTATAATTTTAGATTTCAATTACAGAATGATAGCACCTATATTGAAGGAAATGATAGTCTTTCTACTTTGATCAGCACTTATCTGGACTGTTGTTTTTAGTTCTTGGTGCTACATTTTAGGAGGGACATTAACATTCAGAAACATTCTGGACATTACCAGAATGGTGAAGATATACAGAACTATGAAAACTGGTTGAAGGAAATGCTAATGAATAGACTGAATAAGAGAAATGGAAAGGGAGGCAGTAGTGAGAAATACGATTATTCTCTCAAAATATTTATAGAGTTATTTGAAGAAGGAAGATCTAGTGGACCAAAAGAACAGGAAGGAAGACTGACTCAGTAGAAATGTTCAAAAATGAATTTGTCTGCCAAGAAGATAGTGAGATCTGTGTCAACAGAGATCTTGAATAAGAGACTATTCTTATCAGAAATATAAATTTGATTCATGCTTCAAATATGGAATGGAAAAGATGAGCTCTGAAATCCTTTCAAATACTCACAGTTTGTAATCTACCTGTGTTCTTACTTTCATGAATCTTATTTACTTATATGATTTTAATTGACAGATACTGGCAATTGACTCTAAAATATTTTTATTTCTAGTCTAGAATATTTTATTTCTAGTCTAACAAAATAGATATTTGTTATCAAGTTGTCTCCAAGGCATTTATATTAATTTCTTCTTTGACATCTTTCCAACAAGTAACACAAACTGTTAAAATTCAAGCTCATTTTTTCCTTTCCCAAATCATCATCTATTCCTTCCAGAGTATCCTAGACTTATCTCAGTCATGTATGACATAACTCATTTGCTATACATCTAAAACTTTCATTTGAGTTAAATCTTACCTTGTAGCCTTCACTCTGTCTGCCCCTTCTGCTTTGTTCCTATAGCCACAATTTTGTTCCCTGTCTTATGTGCCTATACAGAATGACATGACTAAGAAAAAGGCATTAGAGTCTGGTCATGTACAAGTACAAACTCCATGTTTTTGGGTTTTTTTCCCCTTTTAACCTAAGAAACTCAGGGGTCACTGATCATTGTGATGTTGATTCCATGATTAAGAGGATATTGATAATTGCTCAGCTCTGATGTTCAATACTTTATAAAGGAGAAAATGTTTCCAGCTTTAGCAACAAGAACTCAAATGAGCTTAAAAGTCATTCTGTCATTATTCTTCTTTTAAAAATTCTTTCCTGGGATGGCTTATAAACTATGTTCTTCCTATAAAGATGATAGGCAAGCAAATAGATAGATAGAAGAGAGGAATAGGATAGAGACAGGAACAGAGAAATATAAAAGACAAAAATAAGGGTAAGAAGTGATAGAAATAGAGACAAAAGAGGTGAGATACAGCGCTAAAGATGTGGAGAGAGAAAGAGATAGGGGTAGAGATAGAAATGGAAATGGAGATGGAAATGAAGATAATGGAAATGGAGAAAAAAAGGAATTATTTTGTGATTTTGTGAGTACAGGAAACTCTTTTGAGAAATTCCCAGCAGTGAGAATAGACACTTTCTCTGCAATTTTTGGTTTTGCAGACTTGCCTAGAGCTTTGAGAAGTTCACATAGTCAGTATGCATCAGAGATAGAGCTAGAACCCAAGTCTTATTGGTTCTAAAGTAGGATCTTCATTGGGCACTCCATGCTTTCTCTTTTAGATGTAGATTTAAATACAGGTACAAATGTAGGTATAAATATAGATATAAAAAGGCAGCTAGGTATCGCAGTGGAGAGAGAGAACCAGCGCTGAAGTCAGGAGGCCCTGAGTTTAAATCTAGTCTCAGACACTTAACCCTTCCTAGCTGTGTGACCCTGGGCAGGTCACTTAACCCCAATTGCCTCAGCAAAATAAAAAAAAAAAAATTAAATAAATAAATAGGAATATGTTTTCTAGGTTGTTTCTTCTATTATCTAATACCACTACTGAGTATTTAACTAAGGTAACTTAAGAATTTTTAAACTGAGATGAGCATAATAAGCAGTCTTAAGGCAAGTAAAATAAATCATGCCTTTAGTGAGGGAATGTTTGGGTGAAGCGGGGCAGCATGGGGAAGAGACAGAATGTGCCAGATAGGTACCAAGAGCAAACTGCTGATGGAAAGGTTTTCATGAAAATCAATAGGGGAGGATTTGGGTAGGACAAGGAAGGAGCTGACCCCAGCCCAGGATCTAATATCATCCCTCTTTTTAACTAACCATCCTCATGCTCATCTCTGTTATTTCGATATGGCTGAAATGCTAAATTTGACACCCAGAACTAAGACCCATTCATCATGCATTATGATTCTGCCCACCATTCATTTTTTGCTTTCTCAATTAATCTTGCTCTTTTTCTGGATTTCTTTTGCACCTTCTCAATTGTCCCTTTCATTTTATAGTTCTTCCAAGAGCAGATCATTTTTCTCTCTCCTAGGCTCAAACTCAGCTCCTGTCTTTTAATTGTATCACATATTCCATAGACTATTCAATGGATCAATACTTTAAATATAAGAAAAAATTTTGTTTGTAAAATAAAATTATGTAATTATATGTCATTTTAAAAATTTTTATTTATCAGTCCTCTTCCCAAACAGGAACTGATTATAGAGTAAGGTTAGAAAGGGAGAAAACAAGCATTTATTCAGCATCTACTATGTGCTGAGCGTGATGCTAAGTGCTTCATAATTATTATTTCATTTGATCCTCTCATCTCTGGAAGGGGGTAATATTATACCAATTTTATGGTTGAGGAAACTGAGACAGAGAGGGGTTAAGTAACTTAGCCAGGGTATTACAGCTAGTAAGTATCTAAAGTACAATTTGTACTTTATAAATGAGAGTAATGGTACTGTGTATGCTTCATTATTTTACAAAGTTTTAATTTAGTACTTGGTTACATGACTATAATACAAAGATATGGTCCAAAGTTCAATTTATTTTGATACTTGGTTTTAATGGCTGTCATAACTAAAAGAGGTACATTATAAAGATACATACAACTAATGAAAGTGTATTACTGGCTCTACTATTAAATCATGAAAATTCATTTTGTTGAAATCTAGGTACTATAATTCTACCTTCTGTCATTATATCATTTTAACAAACTATTTGGAATGTGCTTAATTTGTATAATGTTAACAAATGATTTCAAAACCATTGAAATTCTTTATTTGGGAAAAAATTCATTATGTCAGAAAATTCTGTTTCTAGGGTTTTTTAAAGTGTGCTCAGCTGAGAGTTTTTATAGGTAACACACATCACTCTGGCACAAAGGCTTAGTTTTAAATGCCTTGACAATGGTGATGGCTTCATACTATCATTAGCTAATATATCAAAGCACAATATACAACTTAAGGAGAGGTTCATCATTTATAACAGTGGAGGTAATTGTATATTTCAAATAATCTTATTCATATTGAGTTTTTGCCTAATTTATCAGATTTGATTTGGTCATAGTTATTTTTACCTATAATTTGGGTGATGAAGAATACCATTCTTAGGCTAAGATAGGTTTGAATCCCTGCTTTTACCCTTACTAACTACATAATATCATAGCTGCTAAGGTTTTAATTGACTTAATGTGTCTGAGCCTCAGTTTTCCAATCTACAAAATGGGAATAATTATATTTACATTCTAACAAGGTTATTTTATCTTTTAAACCTAAGACCAACCCTACCCCAACTTTATGTATTTTCCTAGAGGCTTCAGGGCCTCCCAATAACACCTCTTACCGCATCCCTTTCTGGGAACACACTGCCTGGTGACCTGGTATCAGGGAACTTGCCTAGGCTGATTTGGGGAAGTTTTTCCTGTCCTATTACTATCCACAAAGTCCAAAGGTCTGCCTGTGGTAGATCTTAAGTGCTTTTTGAGACAGAGGTCAGTATTTAAGACATGATAAGTAGACTCTAAGTCTCTCTGTAGACTGAGCCCATTTGGAAGTAGTGGAGTTATTAGACCGTCTGTTAGAGGAACAGAGTACCTCTGTGTAAAAGCTGTCTGTAAACAATGCTATATGCAGACGTTTTGAACTAATGGAGCCCTAGAAATAGTTATGAGATGCATTAAAACACTGTGGGAAAATACTATGCCTTCATTCTATTTTCACCAATATCATTAGCTGACTGATCTGTTAATCAGCATCAGGCCAGACAGATAGCAACTATTTTTACTAGGACTGTGATAATTAGCTGGATGCTGATAAATAGCTCAATTAGCTGATGACAAAGAATGCAAGAACACTAGAGGTGTTCTGTTCTTCCTTCCACTGACTCAACGTAGGAAGAAACTCCTATGCAACTATTTCAGGATAAAAGTATTTATTGAACTTTGGAGCTCAGCAAGAATCTAACTGAATCCTCATGCTGCCATTATTTGTGTCTCTACAACTTTAAAAATAATTAGGGGTAGACAGAAGTATAAGCCTTCCACCCAGGAAGTAGTCATCTGCAAGTAGATCCATGCTCCATTATGGTTACTGTCCCAGCTATAAACATCTCCCACACTCACAGATATATGAGAAGAGAAAACACCAGGGTAGGAAAGAAATGAGATTTTGTAGACAAACTTTTTTCAAGTCAAGAAGAAAATATTGTCGTTTGACTGTTCATGACTCTAAGTCAAGACTTCAGACTTTTTTCGGCAAAAATACTTGAATGGTTTACTATTTCTTTTTCCAACTCATTTGACAGATGAGGAAACTGAGGCAAATACATAAAGTGACTTTCCCAGGGTCACACAGCTAAAAAAAAGTGTCTGAGGCCAGATTCAGAGGAGATTTTTACTTGGGGAGATGAGTCTTGGTCCAACATACCTTACTAAGATGCTATAGTCAGAAAAGCTGGCACACAACATTATAATCAAAAGCCTAAAACATACTTTCCCACAATAACACACAAAATCCAAAGGAAGAAAGTGGAATTAAGAGTATGATGACAGCAAGTATAGAATACCTGTGGTCAAAGAGTAAATCTCCAATTCCTGCTTACTGGAATTCTCCTCTTGATCCATACCAAACATTCCCAATTCCTACCCTCACCTATATGACTGTATCCATGTTTGCTGTCAACTATCTCTTTCTGTTCACAATTGGATATTATCTTCTATTGGTTCGATTATCTCCAATAACATAGCCATCGAGGGATGAGAAAGAAGAGGTAAGCTATCACTCCTTTTGGCCTTATTCAGTTTCCTCTACTTGTTGCTCTCTGGTATAAGTGAAAGAAAATATCTCCTTAAGGAACTCCAGAAAACAGAACCTCTATAGTCAGAGGTATATCTAATCCTTTCAGGCAATCACAAGATGTTTCCTATATGGTATCATCTGTCTTTATCCAGTGATTAAAGCACACTATTTCTTTAAATTGATTTTTAATAAGGTTTTTTTTTTTCATTTTGGGGGAGGCAACTGGGGTTAAGTGATTTCCCTAAGGTCACACATCTAATAAGTGTCCCTGGTCAGATTTGAACTTGGGACTTCTCAACTCTAGGGCCACTGCTCCATCCATTCAATCAGCTACTTGAACACACACACACACACACACACACACACACACACACATATACACATACACATACACTTACTTGAACATAGTTTATTATTTTGATTGAATTGATCAAGCTATCTGGTCTTCTGTGATTATATTAATTAGGGGAAGGGGATTACACCTTACTCTTAACTAATATCTTGTGACAGCCTCTTTACAAAAGACTTATTGGCCAGAGCCCCCTGGGAAATTAACATCTGAGCCAATATAAAGTAGGACAGTGGGAATTGGTCTGAGGCCCTAATGCTTTGAAATTACAGCTAAAGACACAATTCTGGAAAAATTAAACTATAAATGAACAAACCTGGAAACTTTATTTCTGCACATATATTTGTAGTACAAAACAAATATGGTCAAGATCTCATTTGCCATTTTGTCCTTCATGCCTGATTTGTAATTCTAATTTTCATTGGATCATTGGGAAACTTAAGAAAATTTAACTCAAGGAGTACGTGTAGATATTTTTTACTCATGAACAGGAAATATGTGTGTGTGCACATACATGTGTGTATACATATATATATATATATATATATATACACATACACAACTAGGCAGGGAATTGGGACAGGGAAACTTTCAGATTTTCTGACTCCCCAGATAAAAAAGAAAATCTATTAAGCTAAAAACTTTCTATCCACTTACTGAGCTTTAATATTGAAAGTTCAAAATGAAGATTTAACAATTTTATTATTTCTTGGGTGGTTCCCTCCTCTCCCCATACCTCACTCTACCCTTAATATAGCTTAACTTCCTCCTAATTTTCCAGCGGAGCAAAAGAGATATGAAAAGAGAAAGCAACTCTAATGGGCAACTCTAAAACACTTTACAAGGAAAGCTCTGAAAACAAAAGAAAAGCCCTTCTGACTAGTAATGTTAAAGATCAAGCAATAATGCACATGAAGAAATAAATAATGTTTTAAAGTTTTAACAAATGATCTTTACCCTGGTTTGGTTCTAGCATTTATATGATTATCTTCCACTCTCACAGTGACATTGCTAAATTCTTGGTGAGAATTGGCAAGCAATTTATGGAATTTTGAAACATATATTGGACACTGAAATGGAATTTGCCTTATAATGATGACTGAAGTTATCTAGAGAGATTCTGCCCAAAACACAGATAGCAGAAAATCTAATGTAGAAATATCACATCTATATCCTTTAAAAGAAAAATCTCTTTGAGGCAGGAGATTGTACATTTGAGTTGAACCTACATTCACACCTATACCAGAGAAGATAGCTTTATCTACCTGTTAGCTTATTCAGTTAATACACATTCACCAAGTGTTTACCATGTAGAAGTCACAGTGTGAGACACTAAGAATGCTTGGTAGACAGTTTCTGCTTTGCTCTTAAGGAGTTTACATTTGGAACAAGCATAGCTGAGGACAGAAAAGGATTACATTTCCTATTGTGTCTGAGCCTAGAACACAAGGACTCCATTTACCAGGAGGATATGTGCTCATAGAGCAAACTGATTGAATCACAGAGAGTGAGAAAACATAGTCATAAGATGAAAGAGTAATGGAGACTTTTGCCATAATTTGTGATTATAAAAAGACAAT
This sequence comes from Sarcophilus harrisii, assembly GCF_902635505.1. Taxonomy (NCBI): domain Eukaryota; kingdom Metazoa; phylum Chordata; class Mammalia; order Dasyuromorphia; family Dasyuridae; genus Sarcophilus; species Sarcophilus harrisii. Next base: position 300,810,485 of record NC_045427.1, read on the forward strand.
CCAATCTCAAAGACACATAGAGACTGGTTGAACAATGCACAGTGATAACAGTTATCCAAGCCACACCATACACAGGCTCTACTTGCTTCATGCCAAAGACTTTGCTTTATAAGAATCATAACTTTTTTGATACTGTTTATTTTTAAAAACTATTCTGGAAGTACAAAGAAGAGCAGAAAGGAACAGAAACTACTCATTTGGGAATGTGCCTGAGATTCTTTTCTGTTTTTTTATTCTTCATTTCTGTCTTGATTAAATGTTTTATTATTTCAGTTTGTTATTTATTCAGCTTTTCTTTGCTTGAGTTTCTTAGTTTGGCAAATTCCTAAAAAAGAGACTTGAGTTATTTAATAAGTTCTTTTTTCAACATGGTGGGAACAATTTTATATCTCCTCTACTAAAAAAAATAAAATAAAATAAAAATCTCCTCTACTATGGAGGAACCAATCTATGTGGATCCATGAGAACCACAAACTACTTTTTTTATGAGGAGGATTTGGGGGTGTCTGTCCAAGATTTTCATTTATGTTTTTAGGTCAAAGCTGTTTGCATTAGTATTGCAGTGATTCTTTAAAATGTTTCTATGAGTCTGTATTATATTTGTTTTTCTATCTTTGGCCTGCAACTATATTGTTAAATTATTTTTCCTTCTCTTCTGTATTCAGATATGAGTTGTGCTTTATGGCCTCTAAAATCCTCCTAATTCTGGACTCCTTTACTTAAAAATTTCACAGATAGGAGCAAAAAAGCTAAGAAGGGCTCCATCTTCCTTCCTGAGAATAAACTATTTCAAATTCAAATTCAGCAAGCTTTTGTTAAGGGTCTCCCATGTGAGAGACTAGCTTAGACTCCTCTGACAAGCTAGGAATGGTTAAATTTTGGGCTAAGGGTCTGTCAGGGATTATTGGCCTTGTACTTGATATATCAGCAGCCACTACACAATGATATCAGATCCCATAAGTTCTTTCCAATTACAGAACAACTTATAGACAAGCTTGACACTTCAGCTCATTCTTTGGCACTTTAGTAGCTTTGCTGCATCTCAGTATCTCATGCCATCAAATGGATGTATACATTCCCCCAGGATTCTGACCATAGCAATCCCAGACCAGTTTGTGAATCAAAACACTCTTGCACAGAGTCACATCTTCTTTTTGGATGGGAAATTTCCAAAGAATAGACCATGAGCTTTTTTTTTTCTTTTTTTCTTTAAAAAAAAATTGGGCAAGATCAATCAGCATTTATTTACTTTTTTGTTTGTTTGGGGAGGGAGAGACAAATGGGGTCAAATGACTTGCCCAGGAGCACAAACTAGTAAGTGTCTGAGATTGGATTTGAACTCAAATCTATCTGACTCCAGGACCATCATTCTATCTAATGTGCCACCTACCTACCCTCTTCTTTTCCCCTCGGCTCACCTTGAGGATGAAATGCATATGCATTTCATATGCTCAACACCAAAAATTTTGTCCACATGATAAGTTATCATCCCCAGAGGTATAGTGAATAAGGAACTCCAGTGAACTGGCAAAATTCCAATTTAGACAATCACATTCAATAAATTCTGTTCTTTTAGCTTCTTCCCTCTAAAAGATATCAGAGAGTGATTGGTAGATGACAGAATGAGTCTTTACTTGTTTTTTTTTTTTTTTTCCAAGAAATTTTTTTCTAATTAAAAATGGGGGAGGGGAGGAAGGCTTAATGTAGCAAGACCTGGGCATCATAGTCAAGAAGACTTAATAAAGATCCTGTCTCAGACATTATTACCTGTATGACCTCTAGTAAGTCATTTAACATCTTCTTGCCTTAAGCAACTAAGGCAAGTAAGATAATAAGTTGGAGAGTAAGCGATCAGCAATAGTAGAAAGAGCTTTTCTATTGGGGATTCCCTAAACCGGTGAAATCACACTGGTTGATTCTGTTATTATTTTAATAGCTATTTATGCTGACTGGTATCTAGCTCAGGGATAAAACCAGTGAACATTTTTCTCTCTCATTCAGTTTTTGTTTTGCTCTTTTTATCCCCTGCTTTGTTTGAACAAAAAAAAAAAAAAAAAAAGAAAGAAAGAAAGAAAGAAAGAAAAAAGAAAAAAACACTTTTCTATCTGGGCAGAATTCAGTCTGCACACCCGATAAGACCCAGAAGATCAATGTTTCATCATTCTGCCTAGATTAGCTTATTTGATATTGACCCAAGCTAACAGGTAAACAGATAAAATGTGTCAGCATCTGATCCTATCTGTAATGGAACACTCTCAAGCTTGTTAGGGCCCCAAATGGGCTTTATGTAACCCCAGGGAAAAGGGCTAGAGCTGATAGGTGATTTGGTTCACTGGGACCTTGGGAACAAGAGGAGGGTAGGAAGAAGTATTGGGTGAAAAAAAACCCTATAGAAAAGCAAACTAGATTCTCCTGCCCTGAGACTGAAAGTAGTGGCTTCAAAACACCAAAGAAGCACCAATGAGGTTCTTTCTTAACTGTCACATTGCACGAAGTTCAAATAATGGAACAAGGAGCTACTATGGATTCTTATATCTCAAGAGGCAACATGCTGTTGGGGTAAGGAAAATGATTTAAAATAAAAAGACCTAGGTGAAAAGCCTGGCATGTCTGTTACCTAATACCTAGCTGTGTGGTCTTTTACCTAGTTATGTGGCCTTCATTCAACAAGTCACTGGTCCTCTCAGGATCCTCCATGTAAAATGAGGCAGTTACAAAATAGGTTAAGAAGGAAAGAAAAGTTTCCTCTACACTGAAATTTTCATATCAATACTACTTTTGGTCACAAAAAAGAAACAAACCTAAAACAAAGTGGGTGCCATTCCAATGAGAAATTACAGAACAAATTTGCAACATATAAATATATATATATATATATATATATTTACATACATATATTTATATATGTGTGAATGTATGTGAGTGGGTGTGTCTCTGTGTGTAGGTAAGTGTATGTATGTGTATGTGTGTATGGTTTTAGAGGTTTTAGAGTGGAATAGAGGTTTTTAGAGTGGAATAGAGTGGATAGAATGCTTGATATGCAGTCAGGAAAACCCAAATTCAAATCCTGCCTCATAAACTTACTAGCATTGTGACCCTAGGCAAATCATTTAGAGTTAGTTTCTTCAACTGTACAAAGAGGATAATAATAGTACCAACTCTCATGAGTGTTGTGAGAATTAAATTACATAATATTTCTAAGGGCCTTATGCAAACCTTAAAACACTACATAAATGTTAGATATTATTATTATTGCTACTATTCTAAATATAATAAAATATTATTGTGTTATAGAGATAGTGAGTATGAGGAATTCAAAGAAACATAAGAAGACTCATGAAAAATATGTAGTGATATCAGCAGAGCCAGGAAAACAAAATGCATAAAATAGTAATTTTTTAAAGTATATCAAACTAAGTAATCAAACTAAGTAAATGACTCTTCATGATTTTGGTTGTAGTCATTCTTTTGACTGGTTTTAATTATTATTGTTTTTGTTGTTGTTATAAGGAATTTGGAAGAGATGGGGGTAGAGTAGGGAATAGAACATATTCCAGAAATGACTGCAATGTAAAAACAAAAAGTATAAATAAAACTTATTTAGATTTTTAAGGAGGAAAAATAGTCATACTTGACTAGATAATCTCTGAGATACAACTAAATTCTTAATATCTAAAAATCTAGATTCAAATTCTTCTTCATCCTATCTGTATGATCCTAGGCAAGTCACTTTTCAGAATCTCAGTTTCCTTATCTGTCAAAAAGGATTTGATCTTACTTGTACTCTCTACCCAAATTTTTTTTTAAAAATAGCTTTACAAAGCCTGAAGTAATTTAAATGCAAATTATTACTTTAAAACCTATTTCAGAGGCCAAAACTTCTTATTTTTGAACTGATAAGTTGCTTTGTAATAGACTTGATCACTCTTTTAATTGTTATTTCTAATTGTTATTCCAGACATTCTTACATTTCATAGCTAATGTCCATCAATAAGCACCATATCAGTAGCTTTTGACTGTTTGCTCTTCAGTTCTCAACCTAATTATTTATTTAATTGATAACTTCTCATTGGGAGCTCTTAATACATGAATAAAGTTTTTGTTTTGTTTTGTTTTGTTCTTCATTTAAATCCATCAATACTGGATCTCAAACAGTGAATGCCTAGCCTAATTTATTATTGCATAAAATTAAGCAGATGCTGTTTTGATGTGATAAGAGCATCTAATGTCCAAAAAGGCCACCCGTTAAATTAACAATTAGGTAAAAAACAAAATCACTATGATAATAAAAAAAACAAACCAAAAAGAGTATCCCTCTATTTGGAGAGCCTTGGGACAGATTGATTCTGCTTTAGACTGTCTCTCCCTTGATGCTATTCTCCACACAGTGCTATCCCTTTCAGAAACTGCTAAAATTATGCAAACCCGAAGCTTGATAGGTAATCCCTTCCATTTTCCATCTTGTGACTTCAGAGATAGGATAGGAATAGGGGATAATTTTATGATTTTATCGATATAGAAAATGTCCAGTTAAAGAAACATTCTCTATTGATTGTCATCTTTTCTGTAACATATGATCTTAGAATACTGCCTAGAAATTTTAGAAGTAAAATGACTTACTTAGGGCCATTTGTCTACTTGACCCACTGGTATGTGTTGGGGATATTTGAACCCAAATTTCTATGGCTTTCTAGCCACTAAGCCATGCTGATAGCAGAAAGAGGAAACCACATAGATGTGTCCAATTGAGAGTCTACCCTCTTCCCATAATGCCTCTAGCTCTTACCCACTCAATCAAGCTTCCCTTGTGTAAAGTGGTAATCCCCACCCATATTCACTAAAAGGCATCTTCTTGATCCCCTCTGGCTAAAAGGAGTGAGCAGATTGGAATGTGAAAGTCTGAAAGTACCCTCTTGCAGAATCATGGCTGAACTTATTTCCTTCTTTTTCTGTAGCCTGAAGACAACTATATCCAAGGAATGATGACAATGGAGATCAAGTGGTATCATTTGTCCTGAACCCCTTTCCCTTACCCCTTTCCTATACAGAACTATCCCTTTGTGTTTATGTCTTCTCTTGATTGGGGGGAAATCTACCTAATGAAGGGCTATCACTTAAGTGCTGATTGGCCTATTTAGTGAAAAACTTCCTAAATCCCAAAGAAGATTTAACTGATTAGAACAACTACAAACATAAATCATAGGATCATAGAATTAGAGCAGTAAAGGGACTTGAAGGTCATTGAATCTAAACCCATCATTTTATAGGCATGTTCCATATTAGCTGAAGGAGCTGAGCATGTTTAACATAAAGATATAAAGACTCTATGCAAGTGTTGAGGTGGGATGAGAACTGTCTTCAAGTATTTGAAAGACTGTCATATGAAGGAAGGTCCAGATTTATTGGCTCCAGAGGGCAGATACAGTAGCAATGCTTGACAGCTAGAAAGAAGCAATTTTAAGCTTGATATTAGGAAAAACAAAAACAAAAACAAAAAAAACAAAAAAACATTTCTTAACAATTAGAGCCATCCAGATACGAAATGGTCTATCACACCTTAGAGTTCTTTGAGTATGGGTTGGATGTTTGATTGGGTATGTTACAATGGGGATTCCTTTTCTCTATGTAATGGAGTAAATGGTAACTGAGATCAAAGTCTGTGATCTGTGATTTTTTTTAACTGAGGACTAGAGAATGGTAGTGGCTCTAGAATCATCCCTCATAGCATGTGATATTTATACATGCAATTGCATTCATTTGAAATAAGTGTAATGCCTTGTCTCCATCTTGCTTTACTCTTTCCCATATCTTTAGATTCTGCCTGCAGCATGATGTCAGATGATCTCAGAAAGCTAGAGTGGATAAACTTTCATCAGGCTACTAAGAAGCATTCCCAGGCACAATGTCACAATTGTTCTCCTTTAATAACCCAGAAAAATGTAGGATACTTTCCTCCTTCACCCATGAAAAATATTCCATTCATTTTTTGTTGTTGTATCATGTCAGTGGGTGTCTTATTCTTCATGATCCTATTTCGGTTTTTTGGTTTTTTTTTTTTTGGCAAAGATACTAGAGTGATTTGCCATTTTCTTCTCTGCCTCATGTGAGGATAACAAGGCAAACAGGATGAAATGCCTTGCCCAGGACCACACAGCTGGTTTCTGAGGCTGGATTTGAACTCATGGAGATGAGTTTTTGATTCCAAGCCCAGTGCTTCATCCATTGTGCCACCTAGCTACATATTCCTTTCACCTAATGTCAGAATTAATAAGAATTTTAGAAATTATCTAGTCTCAACCCCTTTATTTTACAAAAGAGAAAACCGAGACCCAGAAAAAAGAAGTTACTTGATCAGAATCACACAGTTAATTTGTTGTAGAACTAAGACCTAGATGTCCTGATTCTTTTCATGGAGCCATCCTGCCTCCTCAGACATAGATTGTAACATGCATTTCCAGGAAAACCAAATCTAAAGAGACCAGAAAGCCATGGCAGAACATATTAATATAGTGAGATCCCGAGTTTGCCAAATAATATAAACTTCTTAAGTGTCCTCCCAAGAAACTAGTTCAGCGAATCTACAAGTTCGTCTACCTAACATGTCAACTTTCATATCTTTAGCATGAAGCTAACAAATGTAAGTGAGATATATTTGGAATTCATACCAGAAAGTAAAACTGACATATTTGACATGACATCCAGGCTGATTCTTGAGGCAAGAAGAAGTAGGGGGGAAATCTATGAAAATGAACTTATACACATAAAAAAGCCTTTGACCGAGCTTGCCAACACTTTTCAGCTCTTCAGATGGGAAGAAATAATACCAGATTATTTGTGCATGGTGTTCACACTCTCAGTTTTTAAACTCATCATGAGCAACAACCCACCCCAGATTTAACTGTTTGCAAAAAGATCAAAAAGATACCTGGTTATATAGTTAAGTAATCATATTTACTGCTCCAAATCTGGCCAATAAAAATATTTTTATGTAAATTAGTATTTATCCTATATGTGAATCAATGCAAATGACAAGGGCATTGACCAACAAGCAGTAGATAAATAGCTAGTGAAATCTTGCATGCTTTTTGTTCTTGTTTTTGCTTGTGTTCTGAGAAGAAAGCTGTGAAACAATGGCCACACAGTCTTTCAAGAGGTGTTGATAGGGAATTCAAGCTGGAAAAAAGTTATCTTTAATTACCACCTGAAGACCTCTCTGGATTCTAATATAATGTCTGTCTTGTTTTGATGATTCATTACACATTTATAGCACTCTGAGGTTTATAAATGCATCCCTAACTACCCCACAAGGTAGGTAGCATTATTGGCCTCATTTTACAGATGAAGAAATGGGTAGATCTAAACAGATGGAATGGAAATTAGACAGATTAAATAGTTTTCCCATAGTTATGTGACTAGTAAGTCAGTAGTCAATCAATAAGCATTTATTAAACCAAGACATTAAACATACATAAGGATTGATCCCAAGTGTCTTAAAACAAAACTAGAATTCCTTTTCTGAGTCTTCATCTAGGCTATATCAACTAATCACGGATGTCCTCCAAGACTCTGTCCTGAGCCCTCTTCCTTCTCTCTCTGTACTATTCATTTGGTGACCTCATCAATTCTGATGGATTTCAAACTCACTGTGACCAAAACTGAACTCATCTATCCCTCCAAGTCTTCCTTCAGCCATCCTAACTTCCCTCTTACTGACAAGATCACTACCATTCCCTGAATTATCCAGGAGTATAGCCTAAGTATAAATTTACTGTGTAGTCAGGGCTGTCTTCTACATGAAGCATAAGGGTATCACTGTATCACTGTTTCTTGAAGAGAGGCAGGATAGATGTCTCTAGATGTTTCTCAGCCCACCCTTCTCTAAAAAAAGACCATTTTCTGACAGAAAGGGAAGTAAGAGGTTGGAACCAGACGTTTCACCACTCTAGAAAGAAAGTAGAAGGCTTAGAATTATGTCAATCTGCTTCTTTAAATATTCATAGTCTAAGGGGTATATTTTTTAGGTTCAAGATAATTTCTGATCACTATTTATTTTGGAAGAAAGAAGGACTCCAACTTTGTACCAAGGTTTGACTCCCTTCTAACCAAATACCAGTTCCACAAGGAATGCACAGAAATCCATTTATCCAACTCAAAAAGGGGGAAGCAAGTTAATACAGTGGATAGAGCACAGGGTTTAGAGTCAGGAGGATATGAGTTCAAATCCTACCTCAAATACTTCCTAGCTGTGGGTAACAGGATTAAATATAACATCATGTGTTTGTTTTTTAAAGCTCTTTTTAACTTGGTTCCCCTTCGACTTTTACAGTCTTCTTAATACCTTATTCCCTTGTGTGTTATATGTACTCAGAGATCTAATGGCATTGGCTTTCTTGCTGTTTCTCATATAAGACATTCTATCTCCTTAATCTGTACACTTTTCCTATATGTCACCCAATACCTAGATGTACACCCTAGTTTTCTTCCAATCTCTACTAAAATCACTTTCTGAAAGAAGCCTTTCCCAGTGTCCCTTAATGCTAATATCTTCTTCCCTCAAGATTAAATACAATTTTCCCCATATATATCTTATTTGTATTCACTCGCTTGCATGAGTCTCCTCTACTAGATTATAGTGTAATGTAGGGACTAGTGGGTTTTTCAGTTTTGTTTCATTTTTTGTCTTAGCCTATATTCCCAGGAGTTAGAACAGGTCTTGGCACATTTTTGTGGTTTGGTCATTTTTCAGTTATGTCTAACTCTTCATGGAAGAGCTTGATAAGTAGCTCTTCATTTCATGACTTTTCACTATCTATCTGACTCTCTAACTTACTTAGGGCATGCCATAGGATTTAGTTGTGTGTGAAGCATGGTGAAATAGTGTAGTGACAAAGAGCTGCCTTAGTATCATGAAGACATGGCTTAAGTCTTATGTCTAACAAAGGCTGGCTGTGTGGTCCTAGACTGACTGTCACAACCTCAACCTTAGTTTTCTCATCTATAAAATGAGGATACTAACAGCTTTTATCTATTGAGATTTTTATGACATCAAATAACATATATAAAGTGCTTTGAAAAACCTTAAAATGCTTTGTAAATACTCGATGTTATTGTTGGTGATGTTGTTATTGTTATAACTCTAAGTATTCTCAGTAAACTCTTTAAGATCATAAATTGAGGAGAAAGTAGTACTCTATTTTGGTAGAAGGAAGTTTCCTTCCTGGAGATCTCTATTTCAATGAAATTGCTGGTCTAGTCCAAAATTATATATTATATTTACTACACCAACTACCCTGGAGCCTCAGTAAAATGAAGTTGGCAGGGCTGGCCCTAGTCAGATCAACCTCTGCTATCAATAGTAATAGATTACATTAGTACTTCTCAACTACAGCAGACAAAAATATTTTTTTCCTTTATGGAGTTGGAAGAGTTACATGCTATTATGCCCTTTTCTGTGCTCAGTTATCTATCTGCAGGTTGTTTAAAACACCCAACATACCAAAAATACAAATTTACAAAAGAAATAATTTACAAAGCAATCATCCACATTACACTCCATAGAAGTCTAATGCTTTCTCCTGGCATAGAAGTAATCCTAAACACCTAAAGAATGAGCACAAGGTCTGGCAATCAGTCAGACCATACCAAGATGTTATGGTTTTGAGGCTGGGCTCAATGATCAAGCCATGTGTCTATGAGATGCAGTAGCCAAAAACAATTAATCACCTAGTGGTCAACCATCTAGCAATGAGCCTCTCTGAACATGGTGGATCTGATCTCCCTATATCAGGTATAGAGGGAATTGTGGTCTGGGGTCCAGGAGCAAATTATAGCCTTAATTAATGGACTCTTGAACTCTCATCACCAAAATCATCCTAAAAGACCACTTAGGAAAATGAAAATTACTAAAACCAATAGCCTATAGATTTCTGTCTATTACAGAAAGCATATCATATGCTTTATGATTATATGGATATGATTATGAAGTAAGAGATAAACATTTTCTTTTCCATAGAAGGAAGGAAGAAAGGAAGGCAGGAAAGAAGGAAGAAAGATGGAAAGAAAGAGGGAAGGAAAAAAGGAAGGAAGGAAGGAGGGAGGGAGGGAGGGACCCCAAAATTAAATTAAATTAACATAAAATAGTACATATTTATAGCATTCACTCCATTCTGTATCTGCTACTCTGTCTGGTTTCAATTCTGGGGAATAATATGCTACTACACCTTTATCCTCTGGTGTTGCACCCCCCAAGTCCCTTTCTTGTCTCTTTTTCTGGTTTGTCTCCTTCTATTAAACTATAAACTAATTAAGTATAGGGACTTTTTATTAATTGAAGTCCCAGTGCTTAATATACTGAGTCACACATAGTAATTGTTTAATAAATGTTGATTGGATTGGATTGGATTGGATTGGATAGTACTTATAAAAACAGTTTCACATTCATTTTCTTATTTGACACTGAAACACATCTATGATACAGAGAGTAGCAATATTATTATTACCATTTTATTTACAGTAATTAAGGTTCAGAAAAGCTTGACTTTTCTAATAGTCATACAGTTAGTATGCAAAAGAGACAGGGATGGAACCCAGGTCCGCTTCCAAATATAGAAGGAGCTCTTTCTTCTCTTCTCTGCTCTCCCAGACAATCAAGGAAGTCATGTTTCCAGTTCAAAACCTAATCTTTAATTTTGGAAGGTTTTCTCCATAATTTAAAACACTTCTTTTAACAAATGCCCAAATGATTTGGCTACTTAGTCTGAGAGATTAGATGAAACGACCTTGAACTATCAGCTTGTTCTCGTCTACATTTCTACACATGGAAAATAAGCTAAAAGGACTAAGCAAGCTGTACACCTTGAGTTTTTATTTTGAGTACAATCACAAAGCTAGTAAGTCTCTGAGGCCAAATTTAAATTCAATCCTTCTGACTCCAAGGCTGATGCTCTATCTACTAGGTCACCTAGTTGCCCCATGCCTTGAGTTTTGGTTTTTCTTAACTTCAGAGACTTGTAGATCTATTATTGTCATAACTCTTAAGATTATTTAAGAAAAGGAATGACCCTAAAGGATTTGGATTTTTTTGGAAACATATTTATTTCTAATAAGTTAATTAAAATGAGTATAAATTTTTTTTAAAATAGGTTTGATTTGATACCGCAGCTGGAGATGTCCTAGTAAATGCTTAAAAACCAGATTTTCTGGAAAACTAAAAAGTATACACATACTTTTTAAGTTTAAGCTGCATTAACATTTTTTAAGTCTAGGCAATCAGTGGCTAAGATGATAGGAAAAGATAGTGATAAAAACTGGAGGAGGTGTAAGAAAACTGGGACACTAATACATTTGTTGATGGAGCTGTGAACTGATCCAACCTTTATAGAGAACTTTTTGGAACTATGCCCAAAAGACTATGAAACTGTGCATACCCCTTGATCCAACAGTGTCTCTAATGTATCTGTATCCCAAAGAAATCATAAAAAAGGGAAAAGGCCCCATACATGAAAAATGTTTATAGAAGCCTGTTGTAATAGCAAGGGATGTCATCAGTTGGGGAATGGCTGAATAATCATGGCATATTAATGTAATGGAATATTACTGTTCTATAAGAAATAATCAGCAGGATGATTTCAGAAATGCCTGGAAAGACTTACATGAACTGATGCTAAGTGAAGTGAGTAGAACCAAGAGAATATTGTACATAGCAATAATAAGATAATGCAATGCTTGGCTATGATAGACTTGGCGCTTTTCAACAATGAGATGATTTAGGCCAGTTCTGATAGACTTGTGTGAGAGAGTGCTATCTGCATCCAGAAAGAGGACTATAGGGGCTGAATGTGGATCACAGCATAGTTTTTTCACTTTTTTGCTATTGTTTGTTTTTTCCTTATCATTTTTCTTTTTGATATGATAAATAATAATAAATGTGGAAATATATTTAGAAGAATTGCACATGTTTAACCTATTACTTGCAATTACTTGCAATCTAAAGGAGAGGGATGTGGGGGCAGGAGGGAAAAAAAACTTAAACCACAAGATTTTGCAAGGGTGAATGCTGAAAACTATCTTTGCTACATGTATTTTGAAAACAAAAAGCTGTTATAAATTTTTTAAGTCTATGCAATCAAATATGTAAACATATATTGGATTTAACATGTATTTCAATATATGTAACATGTATTGGACTACCTGCCAGTTAGGGGAGAGGGTGGAGGAAGGTGGGGAAAATTTGGAACAAAAGGTTTTGCAAGGGTCAATGTTAGAAAAATTACCCATGCATATGCTTTGTAAATAAATAAATAAATAATTTGAAAATTAAAAGTCTATACAATCAGCAAAGTAATAAATCAAGTCCAATGTGCAATATTTGTGGATTTCAAATGTGTAACATTTCACACTAAAAATTTAATTATCTGTGGTATCAACTGGCTCCAACATACTCCTGAAGTAACAGAATAGGTATTTAATAAACACTCACTGATCTTGCTTGTAAAGTGAGAGAACCTGAATTCTGCTACTTACTTGTCCTTTGGGCTTCAGGTTCCTCAATTGTAAAATGGAATTTGACTACATAACATTGAAGGGTTCTTCCTTCTCTAAATCTATAATTTGTGAACTGGTGAGTACTAAAGAAAAAAAGTTTTCATCAACACACAGAATGTTAGATGCCAAGTCTACTCCAAATATTAACTACCAAATGGCTAGAGAACTCACCCTAATTTGAAAACTTTTTCTGTGAATTGAGAAGGATCATACCAAGGTTAAGATCTAATCTGTCTCTATCCCTTGCAAAACCAGCATCTCTCCAAGTCAATGGATTATGATCTACTTCCTCCTCATATGCCACTTTCCAACCCTGGGCTCCCACTTCTAAGTCACCAGCAATGACAGAGACATTCAGTGCCATATCAACTGAGACTTAAAGGCAAGGAAATAGAGCCTTATTTTCCCATGCTAAGCAATTTCCCATAATACATATACCCCCACTGGGATCCCATCTGCCTTGCTTATGCATCACCCTAGGTTCCCACCAAAGGAAGATTCAAAAAGAATTTCTCTTGTCTAGCACAGAACAGTACAATGATAATAGCTAGCATTTATGAAGCACTATAAAGTTTGCAAAGCATTTATAAATATTATTTTATTCTCACAACATCACTGGTGCTATTACTGACCTCTTTTTAGTGATGAGAAAAGTGAAGGAGATATTAAGTTTCTGAGGACACATTTGAACAGAGATCTTTCTGATTCCTGATCTAGTGGTCTTTCCACTCTACTACCTAGCTGCCTGGGCATAAAGTAAATGCTATATTAATGATTATTAAATTAAATTATCCTAAAAGGAAATGTCAACAATAGAAAAAAACTAGACTCCAAGATGGGAAATACTTTCTAATTTTTCAGCTTGAAGAAGCAGCTAGATTAAAAAAAAAAAAAGTTTTTATTTTTGTGTGTGTGTGACTTGGATACCTTTGGTGGCTGGTGAAACGTTGTATCCCTTCTTGAAATAAGACTTTTGATGTAAAATAAAATACATATGATTACCAAGAAAAGCATTTATATTAAAATAGTTATCTTTTTTTAAAAATTCAACCTATTAACCATCATGTCAAAAAGACTCAAATCAACTATCCCTGTCTTTTTAAACTGATGAACTCTATACATTTTAACCAAGTTAATACATGTTCCTTATGTGATCTTAAAAAAGAAATATACATCTGAGATGGAGCATCAAAGTCCAGGTTAATGAGTAGAGCTAGTGGTTGAGTGTCCCCTCAAAAATCAATGTTATTTTCCTTCAAGTGATAAGGCTTGTGGCTTCTTTCATTATGCAGGTGGTGGAGTGAGTTCTTTAAAAGGATCATGGAAAAACGGCCACATAGGCTGATTTATGAGTTTGGGATAAGAACACCTCGGATACTGTGGCTAGATAATTTTGTGACCACTAATTATGTCTGTGGCCACATAGACTGAAGTAATGAGAAAGGTAATAGAACTTCATGCTCCCAGGTGTAAATTTATTACCTGGAGGATCTTCCTTTTCTCTTCTCCCTTACTTTCCCTAGGTATTATATATAATCCTCTCCTTCCTCCCCAGTATCATGGTATAGGGGCCTACAGAATGAAGGGCATGGAGGAATGGGAGATTCACTCATTAGAGAAAATAATTACTGGACACTACTACTGTTGAATATCACATTTGATAAAGTCTAATATGTAGTCAGTTAGTCAGCAAGGATTTATTAAGCACTTACTGTTGCCAAGTCCTGGAGATACAAAAAAAAAAAAGGTAAAAGATAATTTCTGCTCTTGAGAAGCGCAAAATCTAATTGCATACAACATACAAACAACTATGTACATACAAGATATATAATCTTGGAGATAAGATCCTAGTAATGGAAGGGAACTAGAACAGAATTCCTGCAAAAGGTAGAATTTGGGCTATTACTTGAAGGAAACCAGGAGGCAGAGATAAGAAGGAAAAGCAGTCCAGGCATGGGAGTCAATCTGTGAAAATTTACAATGGAAAAAGAGAGACTACCAGGCAGGCTTATGTAAATAGATGCCAAGAGTTCACCTAGACTTACTTCATCTCTTTAGAGAAAAATAAGAATTATCCACTTCTCTTTGTCCCCTCCCCCCCCCAACAAAAGTAGCTCCAAGAAACAATTTCACAAGACAGGGAAATTATAAACAGGAGTAAATATTTTTCATCTATGACTTTTAAGCAAAATCTAGGGATATTTTCCTATGTCAATTTTTTAATACCCACCTCTCTAGAAACCATGTTTTTCTCTGGCTAATATTCTATAATATTAGAAAGGAGCAAGTTGGTTAAGATTCCAGCATCCTCCCTTATAACTTTTTAAATCAGAGGAAAAAGCAAATTCTTTAAAGATGCCTGGGGAAATCCACCCATGTTATCAACTAAACCTGCATCTATTTCTCTTTTCTCTAGCCTCCTGATCAACTTTAATCCTTAATGCAACTTCCAGTTGCCAGTCCTTAAGACCCTTATTTCCAACAGGGCCTAATGCAATCACTCTAATTGATGTGCTGCCTTTGTTAAGACTATGGCGTCAATAAAGGGGAGTAAAACAAGCTGCTAAGGAAGATGTGGGGAATTTATTAGAATGGATGCATGCAGTGAATGGCATAATAATTGTTAATGGTTGATTTATAAATCACAGCAAGATTTTTCAGAAGCGTCTCTACAGGCTAGCAGTAAGAAAAAAAAAAAAGCAGCAGTCAAAGGAAATCATAGAATAGAGCACGAGATCCTGAACCAGGGTAAACTAAGTTCAAATCCTGCCTCAGATTTTAGAAATTGGAAATTCACCTAACTTTTCTGTTCCTCATTTTCCTCATCTGTAAGATATAAAAGATCCTTTCTAAATCTAAATTTATGATGAGACATTGATTTCTGTAGGAGTTAGGAAATTATCAAATGCTTATCAGTTATTTTGTTGTTGCTATAATTGTTCAGTTTAGGTAATTTCTATTATCCAGTTCCAGATAGGATTAAAAATACACCTAGTAACATATTTACTATTAAGTATTCACTTTTGACTCCAATTGATTAGATATATAAAGGCCATCAATGTATCCTAGTTCCTTTATTTGTGAAATGAGGGCAATAATACCTGCATAAGGTTTACTAGAATCAAAAAATCTTAGATGTAAAAGTGCTTTATAAATCACAGGATATTCTATTAAATATCAAAGTATTATTATTATTATTATTGGACCAACTAGGTAGCACAATGGATAAATTGCCAGGACTGAAGTTAGGAAGACTCATCTTCCTGAGTTCAAATTTGGCTTCAGACACTTACTAGCTGGATGACCCTGGACAAGTCACTTAACCCTGTTTGCTTCAGTTTCCTCATCTCTAACGTGAGCTAGAGAAGGAAATGGCAAATCACGTCAGTTATCTTTGCCAAGAAAATCCCAAATGAACACAACTGAACAAAATTATTATTATCATCATGACCACAAGATTGGACGACATTTGATGAATTATTTTGTTTGAAGCATCTCATAAAGAACATCTACTGGAGAAAGGAGAGATGGACAGATTTACTAAGCATTTACTAAGAGATCATTATAGGCCTATACAAACCATTGTGCTAAGTGCCTTTCAATTATTATCTCATTTGATCTTCACAACAATCTTGGGAGGTTGGTGCTATTATTATCCAAATTTTAAAGTTAAAGAAGCTGAGGTAGGCAGAAATTAAATGATTTGTCCCACAGACTAGTAAGTATTTAACACAGGATGTAAACTAAGGTCTGTCTGACTTCAAATATAGTCTTCTCTCCATAGAGCCCCCTATTTGTTAAATTTAGAAAGTAATCTATTTTAGTGGAAGGAATACCCAGATTGACAAAATGGTCAGTGTTTCTGAAGTATTTTCATTATATTATTATTGTGAATGGTTTTCTTACATTATCAGTGCTTTAGAGTTTGAGGTTACAGTTGAATAGTTGAAGTGCTTTAGAGAAGCTGCATAAAAAGGAGGACTAGTTTGCCTGAGCCTAAAACCTCCTAATAAGAGAAGGAAACCTCCTTTCTTTTGTGGAAAATTGTCTGTGAATGTTATTGTACATGGAAAGTGTTCCTCTAGTATATAAATGTCATGATTGTATTCTAGAAAATCATTCTCTAGGGGTTAACTTGAAGGATGAATCATCCCAGAGAACCTGGGGGAGGAGGTAGAGCTAATAATTTAAACTAGTCAGGGCATAATCATTCACTGAGTATAGGATCTGTCAATCACTTCTGCTTTGCAAAGCTATTGAGAGATCAAGGTTCCCCTTAGACAGTATTTCAGAATTTGTTGGATGGTCTGAGAGAGACAACAGATCTGAAATAAGAAGAGGTAGTAGGTTTTCTAGAACACTTTGAAGGGAGCTGATTTGAGACAAAGCAGTTATAATAATGATGGGGTCTGCCAACAAGTCTTATGGTTATTAGTGAGACTATGTCCTTAGTCTTTAAGCTCTGTAGACCTGTTTGTCCCAGACTGCAAGGCTACAATCCAAGATGCACTTATCCTGTGGGAGTAATTGCATCCACCATTTTCACTGTGGATCCAATTGGACCCACTTTTTACAGATATCTAGCTCAGTTACCTGTTTTATCCTTCTGTATACATTTATGTCATCCCAGGGCTAATTCTGGTCACAGTTATGCTGTCTTTGTCTCTCAATGTCTCTACGGATCCCATATAAAAAAGCTTGACTTCTCTGTCCTTATCACTAAAGAAAGGAAGTCAGCTTGTCATACTGGAGCATTAACAGAGCCAATTAGCATAGGTGATTGATGATGAAGTTGGCTTTGTAGGCTGGTGCCTATGACATTTAACTACACTGAGACTCTTCCTACCCTAAAAGAATAAGGGGAACTAACTAGTGCCTTGGGATATAGGATCTATATCAAGCACGTTTCATGCCTTGGCCTGACAGAAAGATTTTTAGTGTCTACAGGTTGT
Source organism: Sarcophilus harrisii (assembly GCF_902635505.1). Classification (NCBI taxonomy): domain Eukaryota; kingdom Metazoa; phylum Chordata; class Mammalia; order Dasyuromorphia; family Dasyuridae; genus Sarcophilus; species Sarcophilus harrisii. The sequence continues at coordinate 300,827,980 of NC_045427.1, forward strand.
CAGTTTGGCTCATTACAAAGGTGCTGGAATGAAAATCCATATGAAAAATTAGAAAGACATCTCAACAGCACCCCAGTTTAGAACAGTTTTTTTAACTCTTTCTTCTTCCTCATCCCCAAACATATGAGTAAGGAGAAGAAAAGATTCAGGCATAAATGTGTCCAGAGAGCTCCAGGGCTTCACTAGATGCAAATGTTTACATCAATAGATAAAATCTACCCCCTGAACCCTGAGAGTAACTCATTCAGGAAAGCTGGTCCTCCATTAATAAAAGCCAGTCCAAAATATGAAACAACTGGCCAAATATCACTCATCCTCAGAGGCACCTCATGTTCTTAAGTTGTTATTTCATACAATCATTTGATCTAGGGGAAAAGACTGAAAGACAAAAAGTTCCTTGTTAATTTTTAATGGTGATACATTTGCTTTATTTGGGTGGTTATTTATTAATGCGCTTTATAATAAATGCATACAGCAGCCTGGGAACACAGGAAAGCCCATACATAACACAGATGCTAGAGATTATATCTTTCATTTCTGTAAGTTAGTTTTTGGAGCCAGGAGGAAGTCTGAATGGACCAAAGGTTTGCCTATGATACTTCCCATAGACTTTTTTTTTTAATTTTTATTTATTTTTTTTTATAACTTTTTATTGACAGAACCCATGCCAGGGTAATTTTTTACAACATCTCTTGCACTCACTTCTGTTTCGATTTTTCCCCTTCCTCCCCCCGATGGCAAGCAGTTTTATACATGTTAAATAGGTTACAGTATATCTTAGATACAATAGATGTGTGCAGAACCTAACAGTTCTCTTGTTGCTCAGGGAGAATTGGATTCAGAAGGTATAAATAACCCGGGAAGAAATTTCCCAGTGTTCTTTCTTTGGGTGTAGCTGCTTCTGTCCATCCTTGATCAATTGAAACTGAGTTAGATCTTCTCTTTGTTGAAGAAATCCACTTCCATCAGAATATATCTTCATACAGTATCATTGTTGAGGTATATAATGATCTCCTGGTTCTGCTCATTTCACTCAGCATCAGTTCATGTAAGTCTCTCCAAGCCTCTCTGTATTCATCCTGCTGGCCATTTCTTACAGAACAATAATATTCCATAACATTTATATACCACAATTTATTCAACCATTCTCCAATTGATGGGCATCCATTCATTTTCCAGCTTCTAGCCACTACAAACGGGACTGCCACAAACATTTTGGCACATACAGGTCCCTTTCCCTTCTTTAGTATCTCTTTGGGGTATAAGCCCAATAGAAACACTGCTGGATCAAAGGATATGCACAGCTTGATAACTTTTTGAGCATAGTTCTAAACTGCTCTCCAGAATGGCTGGATGTGTTCACAATTCCACCAACAATGTATCAGTGTCCCTGTTTTCCCACTTCCCCTCCAACATTCCGCATTACCTTTCCCTGTCATCCTAACCAATCTGACAGGTGTGAAGTGGTATCTCAGAGTTGTCTTAATTTGCATTTCTCTGATTAATAATGATTTGGAGATGCTTCCCATAGACTTAAGAAAAAAAAAAATAGCTGCCTATCACTTCAGCAGAGTTTCCCACCACTTCCATATCCTTCCTAAAAGAAAAAGTGGGACTTCCGACCAAGATGGTGGCGAGGAGGCACACAGCTGTGTAAGCTCCGCATTTTCTCTCAGAATCCATCTCATTACAAGCCTCTGAATTAATGCCTGACTGAAAAAAAACCCACAAATAGTTACCAAGAGAAGACATCCTTGAGATTCACCAGGAAAGGTCTGTTTTTGCTAGAGGGCGGGACGGTTTTCGATCAGGCACAGGCTGAGGGCAGGCAGAGCCAGCAAGAGCTCAGCAGGCAGCTCACAGCTGAGCAGACCGGAGCGGGTTGGGGGTGATCTCAGCTGTCTCTGCTGGGAGAGCTTTGCTACAGAATTGGATACTTTGCCCTGGCAGCAAGTCAGTAGCCCAGCAAAGAAGCTAAAAACACCGGGGATGAAGAATTCAACCCCAAACAGCTGGAGTTCCTTGAGACCTGGCCACCCCTCCCCCACAGCATCTCAGCATACTCTCAGAGTCTCAGAGAGCAGGCGCAGCACAGTCCTGCTAGTGCCTCGCTGCTGCCCCCGAAGTCTGTAGAGGAAGCTCGGTAACACCACCCAGCCCCTTCCCCACCAAAAAAAGCAGATTCCATTTGGGGTTTTTTCCCTTTTTTTTTTTTTTCTTTGCTAGTTTGTCTCTGATTCTTCTCTGACAAAATGAGCAAAAAATTAAAAAGGACCTTAATGATTGACAGCTTTTATACAGATAGAGAGCAGACTCTAAACCCTGAGTAGACTAAGACCAGATTATCTCCAGGTGAATCCCCACAGGAGGAGATAATCTGTTCCTCAGCACAGATGAATCTCATAGAAGAAATTAAAAAGGCTCTCACAAGAGAGCTAGAAGAAAAATGGGGAAAGGAGAGGGAGGCTTGGCAAGAGAGACTGGAGAAGTCATTCCACTCATTTAAAGACAGAGTGGATAAAGAAAACAAATCCTTGAAAAATAGGATTAGTGAACTGGAAACAGAAAATAGCTCTCTAAAGAATAAAATTGGCGAAATGGAAAAACATTCCATAGAACAAATTGGACAATTAGAAAGAGATATAAAAAAAGTGAATGAAGAAAACACTTCATTGAAAATCAGAATAGAACAAAGGGAATTGAATGACTTGAGGAGACAAGAAGAATCAGTCAAGCAAAACCAAAAAAATCAAACAATGGACAAAAATATGAAATACCTTCTTGGGAAAACAATAGACCTGGAAAATAGGTCTAGGAGAGACAATCTGAGAATTATTGGACTCCCAGAAAAATACTATGAAAAAAAGAGCCTGGACACTATTTTCCAGGAAATTATCAAAGAGAACTGCCCAGAAGTCATAGAAACAGAGGGTAAAATAGACATTGAAAGGATTCATCGATCACCCACTGAAAGGGATCCTAAAATCAAAACACCAAGAAATATAGTGGCCAAATGCCAGAACCCTCAAACGAAGGAAAAAATACTCCAAGTGGCTAGAAAAACCCAATTCAAATATAGAGGAGCCACAATAAAGATCACCCACGATCTAGCAGCATCCACATTAAAAAATCAAAGAGCCCGGAATATGATATTCTAAAAGGCTAAAGAACTCAGTATGGAACCAAAAATAACTTACCCAGCCAGAATGAGCATCTTTTTCCAGGGAAGAAGATGGTCATTCAACGAAATATGTGAATTTCACCTATTTTTGGTGAAAAAAACAGAACTTAACAAGAAGTTTGCTCTGCAAATATAGAACTCAAGAAAAACCTAAAAAGGTAAAAAGAAATCTTGGGAACTATATTTCTGCTGTAAAGATGTATTAAAAAAATACATGTATACCTTGTTCTAGAAATTAGAGATGGAAAGGACATTGTATCAAAAAAGGGTAAAGTGGGGGTACTTTCTCACGAAGAGGCAAAGGAAACCTATTATATCTGAGAAAAGAATGAGGGAGAATATAGGGGATTTTATCCAAAGAATTGACTTTAAGAGAAAAATTAAGGGGAAGCCCCCATCTCATTGAAAAGGAGAAGGAAAAGGAAAAGGAAGGAATGTAACAGAAGGGAATATGGAAACTGGGAGGGAAAGGAGAAGATAGGGGAGGAACCTAAGGGGAGGAGGGATACTAAAAGGGAGGGCTGTGAGAAGCAATGGTGCTACAAGTTTAATACTGGGAAGGGGATAAGGGGGGAGAAGGAAAAGAAAAAGGGGACAAGATGGCAAGAAAGAATTGGTAATTTTAACCAAAAATGTGAAAGGGTAAATTCCCCATAAAGAGGGAAGGATTAAGAATGGATTAAAAGCCAGAATTCCAATTGTTGTTTACAAAAACACCTAAGCAGGGAGATAACATGCAGAAAAAGGTAAAAGGATGGAGCAAAATCTTCATGCTTCAGGTAAAGTCAAAAGGGGTAGCCATCCTGATCTCAGATCAAGCAAAATAAAAATTGATCTAATTAAAAGAATAAGGAAGGGCACATTCTTGCTAAAGGGAGCATAGATAATGGCAATAAAATATTAAAATAAAAACCCAATGGTGGCACTAAATTTAAAAGAGAAATTAAGAGCAAAAGAAGAAATAGAAGCAAAACTATAATAGTGGGAGATCCAACCTTGCACCTCAGAATTAGATAAAATCAAACCACAAAATAAATAAGAAAGAAGTTAAAGAGATAAATAGAATATAGAAAAGAGAAGATAGACCCTGAGAAAACGAAATGGAGACAGAAAGGAGTAACTTTCTTTTAGCAGTTCAGGGAACCTATACAAAAATAGAGCATATATTAGGACATAAAAACCTCAAATTCAAATGCAGTAAGGAAGAAATAGTAAATGCATCCTTTTCAGATCACGATGCAATAAAAAATTACACCAAAAAAGCCAGGGAAAATAGACCAAAAAATAATTGGAAACTAAATAACTTACTAAAGAATGTTTGGGTGAACAGCAAATCATAAAATAATTAATAACTCACCCAAGAAAAACAATAATAGACATCATATCAAATGTGTGGGATGCCAAAGGGTAATAAGGGAAATTTAATCTTTAGAGGCCATTGATAAAATAAGAAAGAAAAGGTCAACGAATTGACTTAACTAAAAAATGCTAGAAAAGGAACAAATTAAAACCCCAGCAAACACTAAACTTGAAATTTAAAATAAAAAGGAGATCAATACAATTGAAAGTAAAAAAACTATTGAATTAATTAATAAAACTAAGAGTTGGTTCATGAAAAATCAACAAAATAGACAAACCCTTAGTAAACTGATTAAAAAAAGGAAAGAGGAAATCAAATTGTTATCAAAAATGAAAAGGAGAACTGCCACTAATGAAGAGGAAATCAGAGCAATAATTGAATTATTTTTGCCCAACTTTATGGCAAAATTCGACAACTTAAATGAAATGGAAGAATACCTTCAAAATATAGCTTGCCCAGATTAACAAAGGAAGAAGTAAATATCCAAACAGCCCCCATCTTAGAAAAAGAAAAGCTATTAACCAGCTCCCTAAGAAAAATAGACTAATGGATTTACATGAATTTTACCAAACATTTAAAGAACAATTAACCCCAATGCTATATAAAATTTGAAAAATAGGGATTAAACCCACCAAACTCCTTTTACAACACAGACATGGTACTTACCTAAAACCAGGTAGGCTGGAAAACAGAGAAAGAAAATTATAGACCAATCTCTAATGAATATCGATGCTAAAATTTAAATAAAATATTAGCAAAAGATTAAGAAAATCACCCCAGGATAATAACATGACCAAGTAGGAGTTATACCAGGAATGCAGGTTGGTTAATAGTGGAAAACTATTACATAATTGAATAATCAATAAGCAAACTAAAATGATCATTTCAATAGATGCAGAAAAGCATTTGATAAAATCCAACATCATTCCTAATAAAAACACTTGAGAATATAGGAAAAATGGACTTTTTTCTTAAAATAGTCAGGAAAATATTTAAAACCATCAGTAACAATGCAATGGGGAAAAACTGGAATCTTTTCCAGTAAGACTGAGGAAGCAATGCCCACTGTCACCATTATTATTCAAATTGTATTAAAAACTAGCCTGGCAATAAGAGTTGAGAAAGAGATTAAAGGAATGAATAGGCAGGAGGAAACCAAACTATCACTCTTTGTAGATGATATGATGGTATACTTAGAGAATCCCAGAGATTCTACTAAAAAGCTATTAGAAATAATCTATAACTTTAGCAAAGTTGCAGGTTATAAAATAAACCTCAAACCCCAGCATTTTTATACATCACCAACAAAATCCAAAGCAAGAAATACAAAGAGAAATTCCATTCAGAAAAACTGTTGACAGCATAAAATTTGGGAATCATCTACCAAAGGGAAGTCAGGAATTATATGAGCAAAATTACAAAAAAACTTTCCACACAAATAAAGTCAGATTAAACAACTGAAAAAATATTATGCCCTTTGGATATGAGCAAATATAATAAAGATGACAATACCCCTAAACTAATCTTTTATTTAGTGCTAACCAATCAGATTAAAAAATATTTTAAATGATCTAGAAAAAAAATAAAAAAATTCAATGGAATAATAAAAGGTCAAGAATCTCAAAAAGAATTAATGAAAAAAAATCAAATGAAGGTGGTTTAGCTGTACCGACCTAAAACTATATTATAAAAGCAGCAGTCACCAAAACCAGTATTGGCTAAGAAATAGATTAGATCAGTGGAACAGGTTAGGTTACAAGACAGAAATCAACTATAGAATTTAGTGTTTGACAAACCCAAAGATCCTAACTTTTGGAATAAGAATTCATTATTTGAAAAACTACTGGATAACTGGAAATTAGTATTGAAATTAGGCATGGACCCACACTTAACAATTAATACCAAGCTAAGATCAAAATGGGTCCATGATTTAGACATAAAGAACAAGATTATAAACAAATTGGAGGAACATAAGGATAGTTTATCCTCAGACTTGTGGAGGAGGAAGAAATTTGTGACTAAAGACGAACTAGAGACGATTATTGATCACAAAATAGAAAATTTTGATTACATCAAATTAAAAAGCTTCTGTACAAACAAAACTAATATAAACAAGATTAGAAGGGAAGCAACAAACTGGGAAAACATCTTCACAGTTAAAGGTTCTGGTAAAGGCCTCATTTCCAAAATATATATAGAGAACTGACTCTAATTTATAAGAAACCAAGCCATTCTCCAATTGATAAATGGTCAAAGGATATGAACAGACAATTTTCAGATGATGAAATTGAAATTATTACCACTCATATGAAAGAGTGTTCCAAATCATTATTAATCAGAGAAATGCAAATTAAGACAACTCTGAGATACATTACACACCTGTCAGATTGGCTAAGATGACAGGAAAATGATGATTGTTGGAGGATGGGAAAACTGGGACACTGATACATTGTTGGTGGAGTTGTGAAGAATCCAACCATTCTGGAGAGCAATCTGAATTATGCCCAAAAGTTATCAAACTGTGCATACCCTTTGATCCATCAGTGTTTCTACTGGGCTTTTCCCAGGAGATACTAAAGAAGGAAAGGGACCAGTATGTGCTAAATGTTTGTGGCAGCCCTGTTTGTAGTGGCTAGAAGCTGAAACTGAGTGGCTGCCCATCAATTGAGAATGGTTGGGTAAATTGTGGTATATGAATGTTATGGAATATTATTGTTCTGTAAGAAATGAGCAGCGATGAATACAGAGAGGTTGAGAGACTTAATGAACTGATGCTAATGAAATGAGCAGAACCAAGAGATCATTATATACGTCAACAACGATACTGTATGAAGATGTAATCTGATGGAAGTGATTTTTTGACAAAGAGACCTAATTCAGTTTCAATTGATCAATGATGGACAGAAGCAGCTACACCAAAGAAAATCACTGTGAAATGAATGTAAACTGTTTGCATTTTTGTTTTTTCTTCCTGGGTTATTTTACCCTCTGAATCCAATCTCCTTGTGCAACAAGAAACTGTTTGATCTGCAAATACATTGTATCTAGGATATACTAGACATATTCAACATATATAGGACTGCTTGCCATCTAGGGAGGAGGTGGAGGGTGGGAGGGAAAAATCGGAACATAAGTGAGTGCAAGGGATAATGTTGTAAAAAAAATTACCCTGGCATGGATTCTGTCAATAAAAAGTTACTATAATAAAAAAATAAAAATAAAAAAAAAGTGGACTATTCATCTTTGACTGGGGCTTAATCTTTTTTTAAATCTCTTACCAGTTAGGGACCCAACTTTTCATAAATGGGAAAATAAGATCGAAAGTAAGTGTCTACATATTTAACATATATTGGATGGCTTGCCATCTAGAGGAGGTGGCGGGGGTGGGGAGAAAGGAGAAAGAAAAAATGTTGGTACAACAAGGTTTTACAAGGATGAATATTGAAAACTATCTATGCATGTGTTTTGAAAATAAAAAAGGTTTATATAAAAAAGTAGGTGTTTATCCACTGAGGCCTCACCAATAACAAAGTAACTAGATAGTCTTAATTTAAGTCTTTATATGATGAAACCATAAGATTTATTTCCCACCTCTAACAATATCTGAATTAACCAAATTATTGAGCTCTCTGCAAATGTCTACACAGGACAAATATCTAAATGACCCTTTGAATAAATTTAAAAATTATTAAATTTACTTATTAAATCAATTTATAAATTAATAAACAAAAATAATTTATTCAATGGATTTTTAAATTTTTATATTTCCTTACTATGTGCTCTTTGATCCAGTATTTAGCATAATGCCTTGTATATGAATGATGTTCTTACCTGTTAGTTGTTATTTTTTTCTTTATAATAATATTGAAGACTCATTCAAAAAAATGTCCTTTTTCTTAGGACTGATGAGTCCTATGTATCATGTGATACTATGAGCCAATAATGATTTTCTTGATGGAAAGGAGATAAGTTATGGCACAATCAATATAGATGGAGTTTTAAAATGTTTTGGGGAGGCAATGGTGCCAGAACTTGGTGGGAACATTCGGGGGGTCTGGCAGCAAAAGCCTTGTATGGTAAGAAAAATGTAGAGCCTCCTACATTTGGGAAAAGGATTTACTGGGATTTTGTTTTTGACCAGAAATAAGTGAGGTCACATGGTGGTCAGACCAGCAAGGTGGAAAGATTGTATCATCAAGAATGAGGGTATCTCAGCATTTGGTTCCTTTGCTCTTCAAACAAAACATCTATTCTCTTTAGATTTGCTTTGAATTTGTTACTTTATTTCCTTAAGTAGCAGTAAAAGCCTTTTAAAAAATAATCTCAGTCTATTGGTACAGTAAGGAAAAGGATTAGGATATTAGAATTGTGTTAGGAAGGATGGACTCAAAGTTAATAGAACCCATATCCTAGTAATCAAATGTTATGGCACAGAAGGAGCAAAGTAGAAAGCAGATCAAGCCTTTTGGGAAGGATCTGAGGCCTTTCAGTTTCTTGTCCTGCCTGGAACTATATTTCATCACAGGTTGGACCATTCATTCAATTCAACCAAAATTTTATTATGTAGTTATTGAGTGCAAAGCATATTGGTTCTCAGGATACAAAGGGAAAATGGCACTACCATCAATCAACATATATTTAGAGCCCAATCCCTCCTACGTTGCCTCAGAGAGGAATCTGGAGACCTGAGCTTAAGCACCTTTTCTGACACACACTGTTCATGTGACTGGCCATTTTCATCTTTCTGTACTTTGAACAGTCGATAAGACAGAAAATTAGAGATTTGTATTGGTAAAGGGAGCTTTTTAATGCAAGTTTTCTTATATCAGTTTGATCATAGGTCTATCACTATCCCTAATCCTAAGTAGTAGGTACCATTCTAAAGCTACAAGGAAAAAAATAAAACAACCTCTACCCTTAAAAAGCTTATGCTCTCAGGGGAGTCCTTTGTTTTCAAAGAGTTTACAATTTGAATAAGGGAATAGCACAGACTAAGAGATGAAAAATCATCACTGTGTCCACTCAGCAAAGAAAGACACTCTGGAAAATATAAATGGGGAGGACTTCTAAAGATACCTTAAAAATTACCTTTGCTCATACCTCATCTCAATCTGTCCCATAGAAACAATGATCTTAATATAATTATATATATATATATGCAATATATATGTAAATATAAAATATACATAAAAATAATGATCTTATAAAAGACAAAAACAACAAAGGAAAAATCCAAAGTGCTCCAGAAAAATAAGAAGGTAAAGATTAATCTTCTAGAAGAGGAATATTGAGGACAGAGAATTATGTGATATCTAGGGAAAAAAAAAAAAAAACTGTTGCTGATTTCTTCAAACAACTGGATTGTTAGAATGAAAAATGAGGAGGTTGGAGACCTGGAGCACCAAGTGCATGCTGAATAGTTCTTCTTAATACAAATACAAGAGTCATGAATGAAATGCAACATGGTATCTAGACTACAAGTGAGTATAGAAAGAAGTTACGTTTATTTCCACAATCCTATTCAACTAATAGTTGAGTCCTGCTGTGGAAAGGACAGTCCTCAAAACTGAAAAAGCCTTGCACTTGAATTCTATGTAAATGAGAATCTTAAGCAGAGATTATATATATTGAACTTTTATGTTTTGCTTTATTTTAATCCATTTCAAAAATGTGCTTAAAAATCACCTTATTTCCAAGTGGTTCCTGTCTCCTAGCTATTTGTCCTCTCCATGTTGCTGGTTCTGCTCTACAGCAGCAAAAGGGGACAGGACCTTCTCCTATAGGAAGATAATGGATGAGCCAAATTTGGGCATGTTTCTTACTAAGTTATTGATTAGGGGAAGATATTCTGTAAAGGCACTGAATAACAAAGGGAAACCATAAAATGTATGTCATTACCAGAAGTCCATTAAAAAAGGCACTTGGAGGTCAATTTAAATTCAGCAGTTTACTGTCACTCTTCACAAGCTTTTCAGCTCTAAATACATTGCTAGCTTTCTCTTCTTTGACAGGACTCACTACGTATATGAGAAGCTGAAAGTCAATGAGGACTAAATGAAATGGCCAAGGTGAGCACTATCCTCTCATAAGTGGAGGTTTTCAAAGATCATTTGCATGTTTGGCAGTTCTGTGCTCAAATGCAAAGATGAGCCTGTGGGCAGGATAAATATATTTCCTATCTCTCCCCAACCTGTCCCTTTTCATATGCTTACTTTCCTTCAACAATATTTAATCCTCATTCTCACTCTCACTCATCCCCCACAAGAGGGCCTATGAATAGGCACACTTGCCATACTTTCTGTAGGGCCTAGAGGCTTATGGTGAAGGCATCAGGCTTCCACTGCAGACCTTCTAAGCAAACTAGTATTTGAAAAAAGAGGAGTTATATTTCTCAGAGACATTTCCAGGTTATTAATTATGCAAGCACAGAATTCTCATAGCATCTCTATTTCCTGCCAAACCTGGACCTATGGAGTCACTTAGTTCTTTTAGGATCTTATAGCTTAAAGGGAGTCAGCAGCCTGTATTACATATATCTACTATTTAATGTATTCTGGTTAGAAAGAATTCTAAGGTTAATGTCTTTCTTACTTCTTAAATGACATTTCCAGTTCTTCATATAATACACTTGGGAGTAAGGTATTTGGATATAAATAGGGTCTTTCTTTTTTCAATAATGATGAAAATACGTTGCTATAAAAATGTTGAAATGCTTGTTCCATTTTCTATCTCTTGTCCTGCTAATTTCATCTATGAATGTTCCTGAGATGCTAGATGGGTCCCATAGGTCTCTTACCTATTTTTCTTTAGCCCTGCTTTCTCTTCTATTGCTTTTCACTGGTTTATTATTCATTAGTGTTTATAATATCCTGTCATCTTTTTCTATAGTTTTTGACAAAAGAATTTGTTATGTTAAGCCAGTGTTGCCCTTGGCTGCCACATCCTTCTGGCTGGCAAACAGGTCGAGTATTTCATTGATAAGGGAGTTATTGTGGCCTCCTTATTGTAGCAGCTATTTCACAATGGTTAAATCTTTGAGGTAAATGATAACAATTCAGGTCTTTGTCTTTTTTCCATTTTTAAACTATATCATTAGGTAGTCAGTCCTCTGATTTCGTAAATCAATCCCATATATATAGAACAACCACTGCAAATTGGACAATGAATGGGACCCAGAACAAGAAGAAGAAAATAGCTTGACTAGCATTTGGGGAATTATGCAGTGTTTTTAATTATTCCCAACTGCTCTGTGGTATAAAAAGCCATTTTTAGCTCAAATGTTCTCCCAGCAATGCTGTATGTTTATGGTCATTGGACACCACTATCTCTGAAGAATCAAAAGTACAGGTGAGGCAAAAGGCAACACAGAGACTAAACAAGGCTACATATAGGCTCTATAGTATATGTCTAATGGTGACTAATGTAAAAGAAGGGACATAAAACCCATCCCCAAAAGTGTATATTGAGCATGTACCAAGTTATCCAACCTATGTTCTCTGCATACTTATGTCAATGGAAGTGAGAAAAAAAAGGAATTAGGGTCAAACACATGAAGAGAATAAATAACAACAAATGAGTAAGCAGAATACTTCATTGGCACAAGAGAAATTTTTTAAAATCCTAGAGGGGAGCTTCCATTATGTTGAATGCATTCTCTGTGAAGAAGATGTGGAAGAGCAAGGAATTACACAGGATGAGAAGGGCTGGATAGGTTGTAATCTGCACTGATGGAAGACTTACTCACACTGATGAGATGACAGATCCATTGAAACTGAAGTATTGAAGAGATGGAGCTATGATAATATAAAGCTTAGTTTCTAGCAATTGGAAAGGCAAGGTGGTAAAGAACAAAGAGTTATGGAACAAAGAGTTATAGATGATAGATAGATAGATTGATTGATTGATAGCAATGTCTAATTCCTACAATATTTATTTCCTGTCTTCAGAACTATAAACCCCCAAATCAAGATACTCTATCTCTGTTTGCAACAAAGACTGACATTCCAAAGAGCTTTCGTGGTGCTGAAACTTATTCAGCTTCCCTTTCTTCCAACCATTTCCCCACCAGCCTCATTCAGATGAGCCAACTGAAAATCTATCCCTAGCAATGCTCATTGGAGTCCACTGGTCTGTGACCTAGGCTAAATGAGAGTAGTAGAGAGAGCTTGATCAAAATCTCATTCATTTTCTTTCCCTCCCCTCTGGGTAGCCAATGAGCTGGAAAATGAAAGAAACAATGCAGGTTTAAGAGACTAATAATTAGGTCACAGCTGATACCAATTCAGATTATCTGACAGCTGGGGCCAGTGGACCAGTACATGCCATCCTGCTATTTTCCAGTAGAAACCAGTATGAAGACAGCCTCAGGGTCTTCAGCAACCAGATTTCCCCCATATACTTTTCTATCAAAATCCATAATATGTAAGAGATGAAAAATCATCATTGTGTCCACTCGGGAAAGAAAGACACTCTGGAAAATATAAATGGGGAGGACTTCTGAAGATACCTTAAAAATTACCTTTGCTCATACCTCATCTCAATCTGTCCCATAAAAACACAGTCTCATTATTGTTTGAGATTTATCCCAGTCCCCTTCAGCTTTCACCTGCAACCTCTTTCAGCCTTTTCTTTCTCAACCTAATCTTGATGTTTGCTTTCTTTAGCTGCCATAATCCTGTTGTCCAACAAATCTCCTCACTATAATCCTGCATTTGTCTGTCATTATAATTTGTTTACTGTGGGGAGAAGAGGGACATTAATTTCTTTCATGGGAAAGGTAAAAACTGCTGCTGTTCAGGCTGAATATTTACTTAGAGATTGATGTGGGAAAAGATATAGGGGGAAAAAGCCCTGCATGTGGAATCAAAGGACCTGGGGGTCAAAACTCATTTTTGCCTAGGACTATGTGACTTTGGACAAGTCACCTAATATCTCTGAAGCTCTATTCCTTCATCTGTAAAAAATAAAAACTTGGACTAGATTTCATCAAAGTCTTTTTGTGATCCTATGTCCAAAAGACTTCAGTAGAAATAGTTATGCTTAGAGGTGATAATATCAGGCCAGGAATATTTAAGGGTTAAATGAGATAGTGGATGTAAAGTCCTTTGCAAACCTTAAAATATGACATAAATATGCAGAGGTGTGCTGATAAATGTTCAATAATTAGGGGGCTAGGCATGGAATGTATGCACACATTACACATACACACACATATCCCTTTATGTTTAATTTGCATTAACACCTTCTTAAAACATGAGTCAAATCCTAATTTGTATCAACTTTACTAGCCTCCTTCCATTAACCCTATTTATTCACTCAGGACAAGAAACCACAATTACAAACTGACAATGATTCTCAATAAATACATTCAACCTAACGATAAGCTTTAAACTAGATTACTTTTCCATCATCTTCACCCCCATTGCATTATATGTCACATGATCCATTCTAGAATTCTCAATATGATACATACATGCAGACCCCAATATACACCGCTTTTTAAAGTATCTAATTATCTTCCTATTCACCATGTTCATCCTTGTCTCTGCGAACAACCTATTCCAACTTTTCATTGGGTGAGAAGGTACAGGAATTATATCATTTATACTCATCGGATGATGATTTGGACGAACCGATGCAAACACTGCTGCTCTCCAAGCCATCTTCTACAACCGAATTGGTGACATCGGTTTTATATAGCCTATTTCTGAGTTATAAATGCTCACACTGCAAATTTAACATGCAATTGTGATAAATGGTTAGAGCTGGCTCCAGATCTCTGCGTCTCTGAATTTCTGGATCAAACAATATGCCTTCTCCTTCCATTTGCTTCCTGCTGGTGTTTGTCTGAATAAAAGACAACTCAGAATGAAGATAGAGTAGAGTTTGATAAATTTGTATTGAATTGAGGAGTTGAATTCAAGTCTTACCTTTGATTTACTAATTATATGAACATAGGGAAGTCATGACTACTATGAGCCTCAGTTTCTTCATCTAAAAAGTAAAGATCACAATAGCTATATCTAACCTCCCAGAGTTGGTGTGTGGTGCAAATGAGAAAAGAGATAAAAATGCTTCAAAATTTTGAAGTACCCTGCAATTGTCATTTATTATTGTCGTCGTCGTCATCATCATCATCATCATCATCATCATCATCATCATCATCATCACTATCATCATCATTATAAGTGTTACCAAAAAGGCTTCCTCAAAACCAACACCCTTTGAGAGCCAAAAATATACAGGCCCTATCTGGATGGAAGATTTACTTAGTCAGAGCCACCTTAAAGGAAATGGTGAGAAAGCAAAGCATTTGACTTATAGGGAGTGTCCTGATAAACAACATTCCTGTTAAAGTTGGGTCAGGGGTGAACTAATAACCTCAATATTCTTTAACTACATATGCCGAAAAGGATTCTTTTTTTTCATTCATGGTTTCTAGTGACAAAGAGGAAGCTTAAATCTCCAGAGAGAAATTTTCCACTTGTGTGCACATTTGGAATCATTAATATTGAATATTCCTCAGCAATCCATACTGAATGCTGATACATCTAAAACACATTTACTCCAATGCCACACTTCCTGTCTGCATGTGTCGGCATCTTTCACCGTATGTTTCTTGAGCATTAATAGGGGCTATGAGGTTTAGGGAAGCATCGATTACCATGCCACTGGTTTAAGTTCTCTTTCATCTTAAAGAGGATATGAAAGTATAGGGAAGATATATCTTTTTTCACTAGATATATGGTAACACAAACCTAAGGAAAGCCAATGGATTCATGCCTGTTCTTATGCAGCTTTAAGAAATCAAATCTGTCTGGGATCATTAGGACCACCTAGGATCTATCCTGAAACACCAATATATATCAGTCTCTTTTTTCAAGATTTGCTTCCTCTGAATGTTTTCCCCTAACATCACACTACACAGATATCTTGGCTTAATAAATATGTATTGTGTCTACCATAATTCTAGGTATATAAAGGTAAATATCACAAGCCTTAGTCTCAAGGAGCTTATAATCAACAGGGGAAATAGAGAAGAAAGCTATGCACATATGTAACTGTGATACAAGAAAAATTGAACATGCAAAGAAGAAAGGCAAAGTGCTATGAAAAATTTGGTGAGGGAGAGATAATTTTCATTTGGGTAGGGAAGGGAAGACTTCATGGAAGAGGTGACATTAGAGTTGGCCCTGAAGGAAGGGAAGAACTTCATTTAACATAGAAATAGAAGGAGGATTGGTAATTCCTTTCAAGAATTCATTTTTCAAGCATACTATGAGCAAAACTGAATGAAAGCAAGATGAGAACCAAGATTTGGAAGGCAGAACAGTTTTGAATGATGGCAAGGTGGAGGTTATTATTACTCTGATAGATACCTAAGTGGAGGTTGAAGCCGAGTAAAGTAGAGCATTCAAAGAACTCCCAGGGCAGGATGTTAAAAATATTCTTTTGCATCCATCTTGACACTGCTCAGCACTCATGTACAGTTTTTTTCCAGTATTACCATTAATTTCAAATGAGATAATGCATACAAAGTATTTTGCCCAACTTTAAAGTCATAGATAAATGTTAGCTATTAATTTAATAAGGTCCTCTATTTTTTTCTTGCATGACTTTTAATAAAACCATAAGTCTCTTGTGTGCTTTAAGAATGTTGACTATGTCTTTTGGATCTCCTAGCATGCCTAGTCTGGTGGTCTCTATATAAGATCCAAGGCATCCTGGAAGTCTTAGTGCAATTTTAAGTAATACAAACTTAAAACTGTACTAAGACTTCTGAGCCATCTTGCATCAATTGGCTGAATCAATAAATGAATTTATGAAATAGGATTAGATTTGTTTTTGAATCTGACTTGTGAAAGACTTCTCATTTTGCTCCATCCTTTTCCTCAGGCAGTTTTTCCATATTGAAATCCATTTGAATCCATCACCTAGCATAAAGGCCTAGAAACTCTAGCCTGTTACAAGTCAAGATATTATAGAATCATTGAGTTGGAAGAGATTTTTGAAATCATATAGTCCAAGCTCCTACCTGGTATACCAATCTCTCCTACAATGAGATTAATGCCAGATATGGCAGTTGATACTCTAATGGGCAAGACTGCAAATGCTAAAGGATTATAAGGAACAAAACTGGAACAATTCCATTGTTTCTTGCTCCAAATGCACTTAGTATTCAGGCAAGCTTGTTATTTATAACATTTTGGTCATGTAAAATATCAATTATGGGGTTCTTTCTGGGATTTCCTTCCCTTCTTAAACTGATTCTCTTCTATTCTCCCTTAAACTAAACAGGCTCAAAGGCATCCCATATACCAAATGAAAGGAAATTTTGTAATATAATTGATTTGTTCATAGTTGATTCTTTTCTCCAAAAGACAACATAGTGGATAGAAGGAAGGCATAGTATCACTAATTCTTTCAGAAGTTAAAGAAAAAGTCAAAAGGAGATCAGGGACCACACACACACACACACACACTTGAAATTGGATATACAAGGACCTAATTATGGATCATTCACTCCTGGTGCTAGTGCATTAATAACTACTGTTATTAATATGCATTAATGTTATTGTGTCGAAAGAATTTGGGTCTTGGGAATGAGAGAAATTATAGGAAATAAAGAAATCAAAATCTTGAGATTTAAAGCTATTGTGAAATCCTTTTCAGAAAGAATTCTTAGATAAAGGTCCCATTTACAAAATTTATGAGTGACTTTTTTTGATCCCATAGATCATGGTACACCAGGACCTTTTATCTTCTATCTTCTAAAGTCTGTCTTAGCTCATGTTTGTTGGTTCTCTGACACTATCTATCCACCTCATCCATCACCATTCCCTTCTCCTTTTGCCATAAATCTTTCCCAACATTAAATCTTTTCCAGTGAGTCCAGATTTCTCATTATGAGACCAAACTATTTAAGTTTCAGCTTCAGTATTTATCCTTTCAATAAATAATCTAAATTATTTTTTTAGAGTATTGACTGATGTGATCTACTTGTTTTCCAAAACACTCGATAAATATTTGGCTCTTTTTGCAGTGCAAAGAAGTAGGAAGGAAAATGGATACCCACTAATTGAGGAATGGCTGAACAAATTACAGAGAAATAAACAGAACTAGAAGAACAAATCATATGAAGAACACAACAGGATAAAGCAAAATGACTTAAAGTCATTGTAACTCTAGTCAATGCAGTAATTGAGGACTGATGGTGAAGTATGAATCTCACATCTCTTCAAAGAAGTGATGGAACACAGGTGAGAAAAGAATATACACTGTCATTGTCAGACACAATCGATGTGTTGATTTGCTTTGCTTAACTGTCTTTCTTTGTTTTTAGAGAAGGTCTTATGAAGGGGAGGTGAAAAAGGAGTCATTGGAAAATGATAGTAACATAAACAAAGAATATCAAAACAATATTTCCAAGAAAGAAATAGGAAGAGAAGGAAAAAAAAGGAAGGAAGGAAGGAAGGAAGGAAGGAAGGAAGGAAGGAAGGAAGGAAGGGAGGAAGGGAGAAAGGGAGAAAGGGAGGGAGGAAGGGAGGGAGGGAGGGAGGGGGAGGAAGGGAGGGAAGGAGGGAGGGAGGGAGGAAGGGAGGGAGGGAGGAAGGGAGAGAGGAAAAAAGGGAGAAAAGGAGGGAGGAAGGAAGGGAAGGACAGAAGAAAAGAAGAAAAGAGGACGAGAGGAAGAAGGGAAGAAGGAAGGAAGAAGGGAGGGAGGGAGATCTTAGTCATCAGCACTATTTAATGGAATACAAGGAAAAAGAAAATCACTCTATGTACTTCCTTGACTGTCAATATTTTTACTCAGGTGATATCATGATGGGCAAATATAGCCTTAGGGGGATAAAGAGATTTCAAGGGGACAACGCCCAAGCCAAGGAGAGAAAAGGAAGAATGGAAAACTTATAACTCACCCTTTTTACAAATGAATTTCATTCCCATTTCACTAACCTATTGCTTGGTCCACATGGTTCTCTAAATGTAAGACTCAAAATAATCATCTTTCTTCTTCAGAGACTACTTTTTTTACATTATAAAATAACTGGGAGAGAGGGGAGTAACTATCTTGCACCATCCTAAATTCCCATTTTAAAAGGGTACAATCACCCAATCAACCCTCTACTTCCATAATAACATGTCTTTTGGGGAGAATCCCTTTTTTACTGTGTCCCTCAGACAGGGGTGAGAAGAAAACAAAAAAAGGGTTAATATTTCCAATAGAAGTAGCACATGCAAAGACTCTGTGCTGCTGCCTTTCATTTTCTATACCATTTCTTCTGCACTAATTCACAGTCATTATAACATCGGGATAAGTTTCTCATGCTTCATTTACTGATGTTAATTAATTTCCCCACCCTCTACTTTTTTATCTTATTTTAAAAGGGTAAGGGGTAAAAATCTATTCTCCTTAAGGAAGAATAAGCAATGGACTTTTGGATTTCTCCATAATAGAAAAGGAGAGAATGCATCAAATTTCTGTTAGACCATGGCTCTTCTATTATCTCCCATCTCCATCCTGTTCCTTCCTGGACCTCTTCACTGCTCCTACTCAGTATCTCAACATCACTTTCTCTATAAAGCCACAGGGAGGGGTGGGAGAGATACCAAAATAATAATAATAATAATAATAATAAATAAAAAATCATCAACCTAGGAAACATTCAGACTTCCATCTCTCTCTCCCCTCCCTTAAGAATGATTCTATTAAGGATAGAAAGGAAAGGAATAAATACATTAAGAGGATTAGCAGATAACTGCCAGAGGAGCACAACCTGTACCTTACCAGCTCACAACCAAAACTTGCAACTTCAAAACACAAACTGAAAACCAAATGAAAGCCATCTCTGGAACTTCTTGCTAACTTTTGTAAGAGATGGGCCAATGGGCAGGGGAGTGAGGGAGAGCAAAGTTGAAAACATTCAAGCAATCCTATTTAGTGCACTCTCTGCTCTCATACCATGTTTTTTCCCTGCCATTTACTTTGTAATTGAATTACATAATTCTGAGACTGTATTATTTATTATTATCTATTATTAAACCCTGTAGTTCCAGTGTATTATTCAGCAGTTGCATTAACACTGAATTAACATTGGCATTCAAACTATTATTAATTTTGAAGACTGCATCCAGATAAATATGTACAAGGGACACACTGCTTCATAAAATTTCCAGTGAAGTATGAGATTTTGAATTAAGCTTTGAGGGAAGATTTGCTAAAAATCTTGCAATGTATATTCCTACTGGAAACGACTCCCAGAAATCTACACAGCCTGAAATCTAGTATAAACATTCCTAGTAACCAACTATGTAAGTATTTCTCTTTGGACCTTAACTACCACTTCTTTCTTCTACTCTTCTTCCTTCTCCTCCTCCTCTTTCTCCTTCTTCCCTTTCATTAGTATCCAACTCTTCATGACCTTATTTAGAGTTTTCTTGGAAAATATACTGACATTTCCTTCTCCAGTTCATTTTACAGATGAGAAACTCAGACAAAGAAGGTTAAATGACTTGTCTGGGGTCACACAGTTAGAAGACACAGTAATAAGTGTCTGAAATTGAATTTAAACTGAAGAAAGATGAGTCTTCCTGACTCTAGGCCTAGAGTTCTCTCCATTGTGCCACATGGTTTACTGGACTTTAATTCACTCATTAGTAAAATGATTGGGTTGAACTAGATAAGATTTACATTTTTCTTAGATCTAATATTCTATGATTCATTAAACCATTTCTAAGAAATCAATTAACCTACAACTCAATGTTATTTTACACACTTTCCTACACTATCATGAATACCACTTTCTATACCCAGGACAGCTCTGTATAAGACCAGTTAGATTATTCCCAGGATCATAAAATAATTGACTTAAAACTGGGAGAAATTTTGGAGGTTATATACTTCAATGCCTTCATTTTCCTGGGAGATGAAAGCTTTTCCAGCCACACAGCTATTAAGTATCAGAGGGATTTGAACCAGTCTCCCTGGCACTAAATCTAGCTATCTAAATTCTAGTCTACCCATGTTACACATCTCTCTCCTCTCGCTTCCTAGTATGATTTCAGTCTCTCAGGTTCTGGGTTTGTTAGATTTTGACTTTTTATCTCTGCAATCCTTGGAAATCCATTCTGGGGAATTCTACCCATGAGTCTAGAAAAAGCAAGATTTAATGTTCCTTCTCTTTCATATATTCAACTGAGAAAGAAGACATGTTGGAGAAAGTAATTAACTAATATAGAGAGCTTTATAAAATCTTTTAGACTATGTTAGCTCTCAACAGTCTTTCACTATTTGAACTGTAGCATTTAGGAAGCCAAGGCTGTATTCTACAACTTTAGCATTGGACAGGACCTAAGAAATCATCTGTTTGAACCTCTTTGATTTGCAGATGAGAAAACTGAGTCTAGAATTTACTCAGTTCATTTGGGGACAGAACTAGGACTAGAATCTAGCCCTACTGAATTCTGCTAGTTTTCATTCATAAAATGTATTAAAGGCAGTAGTTCATGGTTACATCATGTGGTGCCATATGATAGCTTGTTTCCCAAATTGGACTAAGAACTCCTTGCGAGTAAAGATTATATCTTTTACTTCTTTATATCCTCTTTGGTTGGGTACATCATTGCTATTCAATACATTAAGACTAGCTCATTAAATGACTGATTGTCAAATTCATTGTGTGATTTCCAGGGGTGACTACAAGGGAATGTTTAAATGAATTGCAGATATGCCAGCTTCATACAGAGCCATGTTTCAATGCCAGAAGAGACTTTAGAAACATGAAGACTTTTGTAAAATTATGTGAGTTAGAAAGCAATGAAAGTGTGTGTAATGAGCCTGGAGTTCTGATTCTAACAGAGTTTATACTCCCTCTGGGTGTTCCTAGGAAGTAGATATACTCTTGAGTGGTCTCTCTGATTTTCCAGTCTCCGTAACATGGATCATAATCTAGCCCCACCTTTGTGTGAATTAATGAATGTTATATGGATTAATTAATAAATGAATGGCTGGCTATGCAACACTTGGAAAATATAAAGCCCTGTTTAAATGCTGAGGATTATTATTAGTTGATTTGTTTGATTCTATCTTGGATTCACCACTGGCATGAAATTGGCAGAGGACTCTGCCTCATTCTGCAGCTGTGATGGTTCCATGCTGACAACAGTAAGAAAAATTCAGTTGTGAGTTTGCGGGGAGTAAGGGGAGACATGAAAAATCTATTACATCATTCCACTGCTCAAAAACCTTCAATGATTTTTCATTGACTTCTGAATAATGTCCAAACTCCTAAAAACTTGATCTTCAAGACTTTCCACCATTTTATTGTAACCCATATTTTCATCCTTTTTTCAGAATACTTTTTATCGTGCTCTACCCAAATGTTTTTCTCATAACATGCCATAGTTTGTGCCATAGTATTTCTCATCTTCTGAACACATCCTGTGTTTTTTCAATTCCATCCCTTTACTCATGTTGCTCCATAAACCATGTTCTTTATTCCATTGATTCAGATAATGTTAGATCTAGGAGGAAGCTTAGAAGATCATCAGAGAAGCATCATGATACAAAGGAAAAAACATGTACTCTGGTATAATACTATTGCCTTATATTACCCAGATTTCAGCATCCATAACCCTTTCTTTCTTGACTTTGACAAAAATATTCACCTTCTCTTCACTGGAATCTTATGTTCTTCCATTGAAACCATCCTGAGCTAATAAGCAAGGTTTTAGTATATCTTACTTGGATCCAGCATCCACTTCACATCCCTACCATATCTCCACACCATGCTACTATAGGTATCACCCCAATACCAGTTTTTGTCCTTTTATCCCTTACCAATTTTCCCCTATATGTTGTCTTCCCCCATTAGAATACAACCCTTTGAATCTTATTTGCTTATATTTCTATTCCTAGGGCTTAGCCATGGTCCTGCAAAATAGTAAATGTCTATGTTCTGTCTACCTATCTGTCTATATGACTATCTGTTAATCTTGTCTTTGATGCTTATCAAACAATGACCACTATGATCTAATCCACTATGAAAAAGAAACCAGAGAGAGGACCATTGTGTCTTGTGGCAAGCAGTCTTCTTCATTGGGATCACTCTAAGCTTCCTGTACTTTTGATCTTCATACCAATGTTTCTGGCTTTGGTCTTTATTCATTTTGTCTGACTAAAGGAACAAGAAAAACATTATTAAGTGACTGCTATGTGCAAGGCTCATTGCTAGCTTTGAGGTCTTGATCAACTTACTGGGTTTTAGTTTTCTCATCTATGAAATGAGACTCTAGAGTCATTTCCATTTCTGGATCTAGGACCTAATGCCTATTCTACTCTCTTGATTTTACAGAGGTTGAAACGTGGCACCAGTTGCCTTAAGAAATAAAGTTATTGTGTCTCTTTTGTCTTTGTAAACAAAGATGCCGGCATAATGACTTGCACATAGTAGGAATTTATAAGTTTTCTATCATTTTGGAGGAATACAACATACAAACCATTATGCAAAGCATTCCATGAAGATCATTTGAAGAGGGAAAGAATGTTAACAATTAAGGTGTTTAATTACAGATTCCCATTGGAAATGATCCATGAGTTGAACCTTGAAGAATGCTAAGGATTCTGAGAAGTGGATGAGGAAAGAGCATATTCTAGGCATGGGCAATAGACTATATAAGATTTGGAGGTGAGATGTGGAATATCAAGTTTGGAGAGCAGCAAATAAATCAATCTGTGTGAAATGTAGGGAGAAAAAAAGAATTGTAATGAACCTAAAAATGCCTGGAAAAGTAGATAAAAGCCAGATTGTGAAGGGCTTTCAATGCCAAGCCAAAAAATTTGGGTTGCCCTGAATTATGACTGAAAAGAACAAATTCCTCCCAAACTTGCTCAGGAGGCCCTTTGTCCAAGAACAGTAGACAGGAGCTTTTGTGATAAAGAGACAAAGCTGGTACTTGAAGCTTCAAGAACTAAAAACTATTATAAGGGAATACAAGGGGAGTCATGAAAGATACTTGCAATAAAATAAAAAAGGAAAGCATTCAGAAATGGAACTAAAAATGTCATTAAATATAGAAAAGTCAAAATGCAGAAAAATAGTAAAGAAAAAAAAGAAGTAATTTGAGAAGATTGAAAATAACTGGAAATTTGGTTGAAATGATGGGAAGAGGAAGGGGGGATGTAAGTGGTAGGAAGACTTATTTAAATCCAATCTCAGACATTTTCTGTATGACCCTGGGCAACTTACTTAATCACTTGCCTGCCTCAGTTTCATCAGCTGAGGATGTAAATGTAAAATGAGGATAATAATGGAATATGTCTCTCAAGATTGTTATGGAAATTAAATGAGACATTTGTAAAATAATAAAAACAGTGCTTAACACAGAGTAAATACTTAATAATTGCTTGTTCCCTTCTCCCAAGGGGAATAGTGCCCCCTTTCCACTGTGTAATTTTAATATTTGTTCCTAGGAAGTTCAGAATCATTGCTCTAAGAGTTTTATGATCATCCCCTAGGAGCACTACAAAAGAGAAACATTTCACTGTCGGGTCTCATACCATGCATATGAAAGGAAAACGTAAATGGCAAGGAGAGAATCTCATACTAAGAAGGAGTACAAGGATACCAGAGATGAAGGGAAAGAAACAAATGGAACCCAAGATATGAACCAAGTCAAAAAGAAATGAGAGTCTTTTGGTACTTGTGACTTCCTTTAAAGCTCAACCTATAACAGACCTTTACTGATCCTCTCAGTTTTGGAATTTCTTTACATTATTTTGTGTTTATTTTGTATTCATCTCTGGATTTGTTGGGTCCTCCGGAGAAAAGTGTATTGCAGAGATAGGATACTTATTACTTTGTATCTCTGTCAGCTAGCAATGAGCCTTGCACACAGCAGTCACTTAATAATGTTTTTCTTGTTCCTTTAGTCAGACAAAACGAATAAAGACCAAAGCCAGAAACATTGGTATGAAGATCAAAAGTACAGGAAGCTTAGAGTGATCCCAATGAAGAAGACTGCTTGCCACAAGACACAATAGACCTCTCTCTGGTTTCTTTTTCATAGCGGATTAGATCATAGTGGTCATACAGCTCTTAAGCTGCTTGCTTGCCTACTGAGATCAAGATTTGGATGCCTTATTCAGGAGTTTTCAATTGTCTGAATCTTTGTGACTCCATTTAAGATTTTCTTAACAGAAATATTGGAATGATTTTCCATTTCTTTCTCCAGCTCATTTTACAGATGAAGAACCTGAGGCAAACAAGGTTAAGTGAGTTGACATAGGTAATAAGTGTCTGAGTTTGGATTTGAACTCAGGTCATCCTAACTCCAGGTCCATCATTTCCATTGAGC
Source organism: Sarcophilus harrisii (assembly GCF_902635505.1). Taxonomy (NCBI): domain Eukaryota; kingdom Metazoa; phylum Chordata; class Mammalia; order Dasyuromorphia; family Dasyuridae; genus Sarcophilus; species Sarcophilus harrisii. The sequence goes on from NC_045427.1 coordinate 300,852,876, forward strand.
CACCCAGCTATCTGTCCCTAGGGTGCCTACCACTAGGCCAACTGTATGGTATAGCCAAATTGTAAAACATTAAATCTATACGAGGCTAAAAGAAATAAAAACCTGAAAAGATGAAACTAATCTATCACCTGAGCTTGCACATGGTCCACTCCAAAATACAAGGGCCATATACTAAGATAAGAAATATTATCACATAATATATGGTATATAATAGATGCTTAATAAATTGTTATTGGCTGAATGAATGAATGAAAAGCAGCTGAGTTAATCAATCATTAATCCATATGAATATCCTATACATTCAATATATGTGACATAATTCCTATATTGATACTGAAAGTTTCCTATATCAGTGAAATCAGAAGTCCAGGCTCTTATTCCTATTCTATAATGTATTCAAAATGGTTTGTAAATCTTAAAATACTATATAAATGTCAGCTAACATAATCATTAGCATTATTTTAAAATATATTTCAGTTTTGCCAATCCCTGGACTCAGACCTAGATTTCTTTCTCAATTCTGACAGCCTTCTTAGAAAAATCACAAATCATTGAGAAGTCCACTGCTTCATGTATACAAAATAATAATAAATGATGGCATTCAGGAATAATATAGCACTTATGTTTATAAATAGTTCATCTCCTACTTTTAAATCTTCATAAACTGTCCGCTATATCTGGAATAATCTGTCTCTTTTCTCACCTCTTAGAATCTTTGAGTTCCTTCAAAATTTCCCTTTATGGTTATCTCTGAGCATCTTTCCTAATCCCCTTAATTGTTATTATTTGCTTCCTCTTCAAACAGTCTTCTGTTAATTTTTCTGCTTAAAGGTTTTAGTCCTGTCATCTTTGGAACTTCCAGCTCTTCTCCTTGCTGACCTAGGACTCCTTCCTCTGGTCCATTACCATAGGCAGACCTCCTCTATCATTCACTCCCTATTCTTTAGTCATTTTCTGACAACCTCAACAAATGCCTTACTCTGAATCACACAAGCTTTTTCCCACCCTGAACCCTCTTTCCAAATTCTGGAATGACAACAAAATCATCTCTGCTAGTGTTTGGAAGAAATATTTCAATTTGAAGGACTCACTATTTGATTAACTTTCTGGACAAAATGCCCTGGACTAGCCACCCCTCCTGAATTAGTATTATTTTTCCCTCCCTTTATAATGTAATTTCTTTAAGGTCAGGGGATTATCTTTGCATTTTTATGTGTCCTCAGCACTTAGCATATAGTAAGGAAGTGCTTTTTAAAAAAAAAACTTATTCATAATACATATATAGAGACTCGCATAATCATATGCATACATGCATATGTGTATATATGTGTGTGGAGAGAGAAACAGAGACAGAGATAGATGTGTGTGTGTGTGTGTGTGTGTGTGTGTATAGATATATAGATATGGAAACCTTTCCTAACCCTTCTTATTTTAGCATCTTCTTATTTATCTTGCATATAGCTTGCTTTGTAAATATTTGTTGATATATTGTCTATCCTGTTAGATGGTAAACTATTAAGAGCAAAACTTCATTTGCCTCTTTTTGTATCCCTATTGCTTAACATAGTGCCTAGCATATAGTAAATATTTAATAAATGACTGACATATGTATGTATGTTTTAGTGTATGTATGGAATGGAAGTTATTATTGACAAGATTATTTACTATAGATCTGGACAAATACCTATGCCATAAATTCAAAAGTTTGGTGATGAGACGTAACTCCTTACTTCCTACATCTTATTTTAATCCATGTAATTATGGACTAGATTAGACTACAATAGGTTTCTTGTCTATAACTAGTTATTCACTCCTTCATTCAACCATTTCTGTAACTTTCACTATAAAGCTTTATAATGGTATAGAGTTTATGAGGTTCTCAAAAGATTAAGTCAGTAGAGTACAAGTTTTGATTGTTGCTCTAGTTGGTCTAATCTTTGTGATCCCATATAGGTTTTTCTTGACAAAGATACTAGAGTGATTTGCTATTTCCTTCTATTGTGCAGATGAGGAACTGGAACTAATAGGGTTAAGTGACTGATCTAGGGTCACACAGCTAGTAAATGTCTGAGGACAGATTTGAACTGGGGAAGATGAGTTTTCCAGATTCCAAACCTAGCACTCTGTGCTATTTGCCACCTACTAGCCCCTTGTGGGCCCAATGCTAAAGTACATATCTGCTGCCTGAAGTCCAGCCCAGCTAGTATAGAGATGGGCATGCACAAGCCATGTGCATGGCTAAGAGGGGATCAATTTTTAGATCATGGCAAACTCTTGAAGACCACATTCTAAAGCAATGGCTATCAAACTTTTGGATCTCAGAATCTTCTTACAAATTATTAAGGACTTCACTCCCCAAGACTTTTTGTTTATGTGGGTTATATCTAGCTATATTTATCATATTATAAATTAAAACATTAGTATTATGATGAAAATAATTTGGATCTTGAGGATATGAAAAGATCATAGGTACCCAGAACCATACTTTGAAGATTGCTATACTGAGGAATTGAGAAGCTGTAATCTGCATCTGTGAAGTATTTATATACACAGAAAAAAACTACAGATCCTTGAATTTTTGAAATACTAACCATATAAAAGAGATTGTGCCAGATGCTATAAGGGAGATAAATTCAATAAACAGGAACAGAATGGAATGGAATGGAAAAGAATTGAAGTGAAACAAATAATAATAAGGTTCAATTTCTTCTTTCATTGGAGGATAGGCAAGAAAGACATTTTGTATTGTTGACAGTTAAAAGAAGAAAGATATCTCCAGATAAGAGGTATCAGGAAAGCTTCCTCAAAAAGGTAGCATTTGAGCTGTGTCTTTGAAAATGGCATTACCATTGACCTTTTTGAGTTAAATTTGTTCTAAAAGTAAAGGGGAAACAATGAAACAATAAAGAAAAGTTGAAAAAAAGATTATGCCTAACACAAAATTATGATACAATCACAAAGAATATGATAAGATAGGATGAAGGATAAAATAAAATACTAAAATAATTACAAAAAGATGATTTCAAAGACTTTGAGAACTTCCTCTCTGAGAGTATCCATTGCCCAAATTTAATTGTCTGACCCAACAAGTGTTCAAACTCAGAAAAGAGTTTAAAAAAAAAAACTTTGGAAAGATCTGAAAGTTACTATTCTTTTTCTCCCTGCTATCCTCAATTATGTCTGATATTGTCCAAATGTTCATTCATTTTTTTCCCTACCAAGACATAAACTTTACAGACTTTTCTTCCATCTTTTTGCCCCTTTGGTCTTCATTGTTTCTCCATGTCTTTTGTATAGAGTATTGATAGTGTTTTCTAACAAAATGATGTTCTCTGATTCTTTAATGTTCTAATTCTCTATGTGTGTTACCCTTCCTCCACCACCTGTTTTTTTAATTTTTTTTTTTATTTTGGGGATGTTTCTTATTGTTGTGGTGGTGGTGGTGGGTTTGTACTTGACAGTTTTACTTCAGTACTAACCCTGAGAGGAAAGGAAAGAAGGAGAAGCAGAGGAAACAGACATGATTTTTAGCCTTAATCCTTTTATAACAAGCAAAATGCAAATAGGAATGAAAAGTGGTGAGAATGAAGAAATATGGCTCACTTTCCTATATATGTATTTTTTTAAAGCTGCAGTCAACCATGTTGAAGGTCACATCATCCAGGGCTTGCCAGGGCTCTTCTGCCATGGTGGGTTTCCATGAGAGTTTCCATGACAACAAATGAACCAATGATAGGAGACCTCTCTGCCACACCTGAGTCACCACAATAATCAATGTGAGATTCATCACCCTTCCTCTTTCCTAAATAGCAAAAGATTTTGAATGAAAGCTTATGTGTGTTATATGTAAGAAAAATCTAAAATATGAAAAGAAAAAGTATTATATTACAATGTCCAGTGTGATACCAAGTGGTCCAAAGGAAAATGGAAATGAATAGCTAAAAATCATAAAAGAAATCAATTTACACAAATATTATCAAAATTCATTCAGGACCTGCTGTCAAGTCTATTATTTTTAAATAGTTTTAGATCATCTCTATTTTCTCCAGGAGACTTCCTCAGCTCTACCCTCTTTTTTGATCAGTTTTAGTAACCCATATTTCCATTTAGTTCTGCTTAAACAAACAGAAATAATAATGCCAATCTATGACAAAATAATGGTTTTTTATCCTGCCCTCAACTATACTTCATGCTATTACCATCCTCTGGAAATAATTAGGGTACATTTCAGAAAAGATTGATCAATCAATAATATAATTCCAAAATATTCTGGAAAATTTAACCAATAAATTGCATTGAAACTAGAGCATTGGAATGTGAAATTCAAGACTGCTGCCCATAATCAGTTATCTGAATTAACATTAATCCTTAAAAAAAGCTTTAGAAAAGTAACCTCCAAACTATGTAGAATGTAAAGCTCTCAAAATATAGAGACCTAGTAAATGAAATCAAAGACATATGAGAGCAGGGGGAAAAACATATTTATGTGTGTGTGCATACATATATACACATATATATGTATATATACACACATATATATGTATATATAAATATAATGTCTAAACCTGTCTGCTATTAGAATTGTTTCAAAGATACTTTCAATAATCCTTATAATATGAGTTCATTCTAATATAGTTATTCAATTATAGAAAGCACTCATTTCATTGCCCTGAGAAATAGTCTTCAGATCATTAAATACAACAGAACAATAGCAATAAAGCAACTAGTCCCTAGACTATTTCTATCTGAATTCCATTAAAAAAAAAAAGATGAAACCAATCAGATAACAATACTAAAGAGTTCACATTCACGCATGGTTCACATTTATAAACATTTCACATTTATATGGTATTTAAATTTTACAAAGTTCTTTCTTTACATGTTATCCTCATTTTGTCAATGAGGAAACTAAAATAAAGACATGAGTTAGTTACACAATTAGTGGTAAATCCAGGAACTTGAATCTAGATATCTTGAATTTGTTCAATATTTCATCTAGCAGTCTGATGTCTATAATGTACCTAGAATTTGATTAACTCTAGCATGTTTCCTACTCCTCCTTTCTCTTTCTGAAAGTTAAATTTAGCAAGGAGTTAGCAATTATAAAGCTGGGTGGTGTAGAATTAGGATCGCAGACATTTACTAGCTGTGTGATCCTGAACAAGTCACTTGATCCTATTTTGCCTCAGTTTCCTCATCTGTAAAACAAGTTAGAAAAGGAAATGGCAAACCACTCAGGTCAAGAAAACCCCAAATGGAATCATGAAAAATTGGATATAACTGAATAAAAACAATAGCAATTATTAGGATATAATCAATTAAAATGTTCAAAATGATACCAAATGAGAACTAAGCAGTATATCTTCCACTGTTAAATTCTTCTAAATTATTCCCAGTCAAGGCCCCAGTCCATAAGGACACATAGACTTTGAGAAAGACTTTTGAATCTGAGAAATGCTAAATGCCTTTCCTTCTTCCAGAACCCCCAAGCAATCTGATTCGTCCTTACATATTATACTGTAGTTAACTCCTTTCATTTGCCAGGAGTTTACTGATTACTATATAATTTCTAACATAATCTGGATGATTAGTAAAAGATATTTTGACCAGTCTTGATATTTGTACTGCCTCACCATCCCCCTATTATTTCTCAGTCAGCAAATCATAGTACCACATTAGCATAATCCTTCCTAATTGGCTAATATTCATTATCAAACCATTAATGGCTCACCATTTGTTCCAGGCACTTGGGTCAATTCACTGGCTACTGACTTAAGAGACAGAAAGTTTCAAAGACTCATAGATGGAGCAAGAAAAAACTTTATGAATCATCTTCATTTTCTAAGTATGAAAAGCTGAGTACTAAAAAAGTCAAGGTAACTTTGTTTATTAGAGAAAAAAAGACAATCGCAACAGAAAAGAGTTAGAATGGGGTAGATGGGAAGAAAAGTAAGGGAGACACAAAAAGAAAGACAAAGATAGAGACACATTGAACCATTTTTTAACATAAATCATTCTCATTTTCTTCCCAAAGAGTTAACAGGCCAACACCAGACCAGTGCTGACAATATAACAAAGAAGAATAAGAAAAGGATGTCAACTAGATGGTAAATGTCTTTTTCAACTAACACTTGTCACCCCTGAAGACAAGGAGAACACCTGACATGACAGGAACAGAAAAGATGAGTCACATCTTTCACTTTTTATAAACTTGTTCTGAGGTTTCAGATGGCCTTTTAGCATCTCATTTGGGCTCTCCACCTAACTCAACCTCTTCTCTCACAATGTTTTAGTCTAGCTTATTGGCAAAGAAGATAGAGAAGTACACAGAAGGAATCCTTTTCAATATTCTTTTTTGTTGATAAATATCCTATTTTTCATACCAGGACTTGAAGATAAATGATATATATAACGATTACCAAGTCTGAGACTCACAGGAGATAATCCAGATGGATAGAATTTCTTTACTATTCCTTACTTCCCCTACCAATAATATAGTCTCTTCTAAGGCAATAACTTTTTCTTGATTGGTATTGTATTGGACAGAGCACTAGAATGGAGTCAGGAAGACCTGTATTCAAATTCTACCTTACAACTTACAGTCTGTGTGACCCAAGTTCCCCTTTTTTTGCCTCAGTTTTATCATGAATAAAATGAGGAAATAGGATTTAATGGCCTCCCAGATGCTCTCCAATTCTAAATCTGTGATTTAAATATGGTGCAATGGATAGAATCCTAGGGCTGCAATCAGGAAGTTTCATCTTCCTGAATTCAAATCTAGCCTTAGACTCTTACTAGCTATGTGATCTTGGTCAATTTACTTATCCCAGTTTGCCTTAGTAACCTCATTGTTAAATGAGATGGAGAAGGAAATGGCAAACCACTGTAGTATCTTGACCAAAGAAACTCCTAAGGGGTCATGAAGATCAAACAAGAATGAAATGATTGAACAACAATATAATTCTGAAGGAATCATAATTTACTATTTATTTGAATAAAGGCAATATAGAATTGCAAAGCAATTTGAATTGGACATAAAACCTATGTGAAACCTTGTTTTTAAATAGTTCTGAACTTTCAGAATATCTTCAGTACATTTTATCTGGACAAACATGAAATATAATATCCCAATGTAATGTGACTATTTGGCATTCAAATCAATTTAGTTCTTTTTTTTTAAAAAAAAATTGAAATTTCAATTCAATACCTATTATGTTTCAGGCACTCTGTGTGCTAAGAAATAGATTTACAAAGACAAAAATGAAATAGTTCCTGTTCTCAAAGAATCTAGATTGTATTGTCAAGGAAGAGGAAAAACATAAACACAGATCTTAGCTCTAAAGTTGAAAGAGATTTCAAAGCCATTTAGTTTATATCCTTCCTTTTAGAGAGGTTCAAATGGCTTCCCTAAAGTCACAGAGGTAATGAGATTCAGAGGTAGAATTTGAACTCAGGTTCTCTATTTGTAAAGCAAATGCTATTGCCACCTAGTCATGCTGCTTCCCATCTCCCAGCACATGCACATTGAAAATAATTTCAAGGAAGGAAATTGTCAGGTTCTGGAAGAATCCTGTATATGAGTACCAAAGAGTGATTAGAATTCCAAGAGGCAGAAGTGAAGAGGAAGTATATCCAATTAATCAACGAATAAGCATTTTTCATTTCCCATTATATGCCAGGCACCATGCTAGGTTCGTTCTGTGACTAGAAAAAAAAATGAAACATTTCCTACATAGGAGGAACTTACATTCTAATGACATTACAGGCAGAAGAGATAATATAAATAACATAATAAAGTAATCAATATATTCAATAAAAAGATGAACAGATATATAGCATATGAACTAGAGAAGGAAATGGTAAACCTCTCTAGTATCTTTGCCAAAACAACAACAATATGAATAGTATTGATGTGCTACGGTCATAGGGTCATGGAAGAGTTGGACAAAACTTAATAACTGAATAACAACAAATAGCAGGTAAATAGATTTTAAATTTATTAAAATATGTGAGAAACTTTACATCTGTAACATGGTTTTATTTATATTGGTAATTATTTTTATACCATAGCTAAAATCACACCACAAATCCTTTCCTTCACAAACACTATTCTCAGGGGACCACAAATTTCTTTTCTCCAGTGGGGAAAAAAAAAGGAAATATTTGAATGAAAATCAAGACAATTCTTTCCAAGTTGAACAAAACACAAGAATTACTCTGAGGTGTTACTCAAGCCCCTCTGGGTTATAGAAAAATTATTAATAACAATACTAGAGTGATTTATTTCATTATGAATCTTACTTTAATCACACAATTTACTCTGGAAACTTAGTGTACTCCTTACCTTCCATCGCTTTCCAAAAATAAAGTTGACACCTTATATCAAGAAGAAAGAACTGTGCCTTCCTTCCTTTCAGTTTTGCTGTTTAGTATTTTAGTTAGAGAGAACTAGACAGATAGAGCATTAGAATCAGAAAGATCAGAGTTCAAATTCTGCCTTGGATGCTTACTATCTGTGTGACTAGGTGAATAATTTAACCTATCTTAGCCTATTTCCTCATTTATAAAAAGGGAATGACAATTGCACACATGTCAGAGATGGGTGAGAAAATAAAATGAGGTCATGTAAAATACTTTACACATTAAGTCTATATGACTTCTAGCTATCATTAGTAGTAGTAGTTTTTTTCTCTCCTTGGTCACTTGCTCTATGGCTTCCATCCTGCCAGAACCAGGTGTGTTAATGTTATTAAAAATAAAAACAAAAATGTGACTGATATTCCTAAATTACTCTTTGTCTGTAACTGTCATTTATTAGAAGGTAATTGAATGATTAATTTGGCTATATTCTTGGGTCTTCATTTCTTTCTGTCTCCCTGTCTTTGTCTCTGTCTCTGTCTTCGTCTCTCTATCAATGAATTCATTTCCTTCTATGGGTTTAGTCTCTTTCCTGAGATCTAGTCTCATATTACCATTGGATGCCCTATATGTATCTCAAACTCAACGTGTTCTAAACAGAATTTATTATCTTCCCACACACCCACCCAAACCACTCTTTTCAAACTTTCCTATTTCTCTCAAGGCCACCACCAACTTTCTAGTCACCTAAGTTTACAAGCTCATGTTCATATTCCTTGCTCTCCCTTATCCACACATCCAAAATGATATTAGATCTTTGCCAATTCTACTTCTACATCTCTTGCACCTTTTCCAGTATTCTCTAATCACAAGGTTACCATCTTGGTTCAGGACTAGAATTGATTATATTAAGTACAAGACTGGAAGTATTATTTTGTATCTACTGCCCATACCAAAATCACTCCCTTAGATTTTGTACATCTCTATTCTTATCTGAACGAGGCAGATAGGTGACTCAGTGGATAAAGCACTGGGTCTGGAGTCAGGAAGATTCATCTTCTTGAGTTCAAATACAATTTCAGACACTTAGTACCTGTGTCAACCTAAGCAATTCACTTAACTCTGTTTGCCTCATTTGTAAAATGAGCTGCAGAAGGAAGTGGCAAACGACTCCAGTATCTTTGCTAAGAAAACCCCAGTGGGATCACAACAACATTCTTACCTTACCAGTAGTACCTACTCTGAAGTCTGACCTTTCTAAAGATGTTTTCATATCACTGCTGAATTCATATATATTTTGGTAGACTTTAGACAGAGCACTAGAATTTCTAGTGCTCAGGTTCCATTCTGCACTGCTCTCTGTCACTGGAACTGAGTGTATATCCTAGGCAAACACATGTCTTCCCTTTCTGCCTCAATTTATTCTATAAAATGGAAAAGGCACAATAAAGAGCTGTCTCTTTTTAAAGTAACCCCAATAACAGCCACTTTCTATCTTAGAGGCTTGCCTTTAAATGAACTTTCTTATACTCCTCTATCTGCCAGGGAAGTTGTGAGGCTTAATTAATTAGAGAACTTTGGATGAAAGAGGCACCAGGCACTGAGAATTATCATCAAGCAGAACTGTGGAAAATGAAGAAAAGACTTTTTTTCTTTCTTTCCCTGTTCAATCCATTTCACCTAGGGCTTAGCAAAGGCTGAGTCATCTATTGTTTAGAGAATATTCAATTTTTGCTGAGTGCAGAGTAGAAATGAGCCAATGCAAAGGCAGGACAGGGAGCCCCTGTCCTTCAGCTTAAAATAGGCATTCTCTTCCAAAAATGTGTTCCACTCCAATCCCTCTTTTAGGGAAGTGTGTGTCCAGGTGAAAATCAGAAGCTTCAAAGTGGAACATGAGGTCAAGGAGCCAACCATGTCACTGAAGCCACATCACAGATGGAATTTGTAACAAGAGGCTTCCCAGTTTGTAGACGTTAACAATACTTCTGGAAACTGGGTATTTTTCCTAGGTGGAAATTATACGAAGGAAAAGGGGGTTGGGAGGAAATGAAAGGTTCCTCCCAAGTATTCAAGTGATATAAAGGAACCCTGATCATCTGGAGTTGATTTTCTTGCAAGGGAATGAATGATGTGATGCCCATATAACCCCAGAAAGCTGCTCTATTAAGGCTCAGTTGAACCTGCTTTACCAAGAAAAAAAAAAAGGAAAACCATTTCCACAATGAGATACTGGAGATAGGTTCAATTCCTGCATATTCTGATCTCCAAATGGAGAATGGCCACATCATATCCATATGATGGATATATTGATCATACCCCTAAATTACTTATTTCATTACTGATCTTGTCTATATTTATGTATGCATACTCACTCTTATATCATACTATACTGTGGATGAATCATATGATTTTCAATTTTCTGCTACCATATAATGGGTAGGTCCATGGATCCTTCTTTTCATATGGAGCATCTCTACAACTTGCCGATAATGAAAAGGTAGTTGCTCTTTCAGCTATAGTGATAGAAATTTTGCCAAAATAAGGTTGATTATGCCTTCAGGAGACCTGTTGACTTACATTATTTTACAATGATCATTTGCCAGTGACTTTCCCAAAGACCCTTTCTCAATCATCATTCTTATTGATCTCTTTATAGCCAATTAATAAGCCATTCAAAAAGCATTTATTAAGCTCCTATTATTCCCCAGGCACTGTGCAAAGCATTGGAGATAACAGAGCAAAAGACCCACAACTGTCAAGAAACCCATAAGTTAATAGAAGAGTTATAAAAACAACTACATACAAATAACATATATTGAGAACCATATGTCACTTTTGAAGATTCTCTCCTCCTGGATATTCTTTCCTCTCTCTGTTTTCATGATACTGCTCCCTCTTAGTTCTCTTCCTATCTCTCTCCATATCCTTTGCTGGAGCTTCATTTGTATCACATCTGTTTGTAGTTACAAGTATGCCCCAAAGTTCTAGCCTTGATTTTTTTTTTCTCTTTACATTCTTTTGTTTGATAGTCTCATTAGTTTACATGGGTTCAATTACTATATGTAGATAACATTATATATATATATATATACCCCTATTCTCTCTCCTGAGATTTGGTCTTATAGAACCAATTGTCTATTACATATTTCAGATTAAATTTCCTATGAGCATGTAAAACTCAATATGCCTTAAATTGAACCCATGTTTGTTTTACCAAATCCACTTTTCTTCTATTATTGTTGAAGACATGACCACCCTTCCAGTCATCCACAGATTCACGATCCCAACATCAATCTCATCTCCTCAATCTCACTCAGTTTATATATCCAATCATTTGCAAAACCTCATATTTTCTGTCTTCCACAATTTCTTTCCATTCCCACAGTCACCACCATAATTCATGCCTTAATTATTTCTTATCTGGGCTATTTCAATAGCTTTTCAATTGGTCTCACTGATTTAAATTTCTCTCCATTCCAGTCTATCTCCACATAATCAATTCTTGCATGTTATTCTCCCATATTTACTCTTCAATCCTTTTATATTGGCCTGCTTGTTGCTCCATATACTTATCACTTTATTTTACATCACTATGATTTCATATTTGTTATCCTTCATACCTGGAACACTCTCTTTAGTAATCTCCACCACTTGGAATCTCTAGTTTTCATTCAAAACCCAATGAAAATGCTCCCTTCTTTCTGAGACTTTTCCCGGTTTCCCCATATGCTGATGGCTTCTTCTATAAAGTTTCCTTGTATCTACTTTGTGTCTATCATGCATATACTTCTATATGTCTATATTGTCTCTCTCTTAGAATCTATGCTCCTTGAAGGTAAAGAAAGATGTTTTTTGTTTGTATCTCCATCACTAGCAGGGTACCTAGTACCTAAAATGTAGCAGATGCTTAATAAATAGTTGTTCATTGATTAATTGGTTAGTTGATCTGTACAATGCCCAATCTGCTTTCTAGTCTTGTCTATTTCCCATATACCTCTATGAACCAGCATCCTTTTAAAGATCATGTCCAATAGCCAAAATTAGGGAAAAAAACACAAGCCAGTAGAAGCCATTCTTGTTTACTTGTAAAGTAGGGGGCTGGTAAACTGTAGTATCTGAAATAACTTTTGGGAAATCCTACTACTAATCATTATAGGTAGCTTTCATTTCCTCATTTTCCTACTCTCTTCATCTCTCCCATTACTTTTATATCCCTTTTTTTTTTTGCCTTCTCAATCAAGCTCAATTTAATTTAACATATAATTCTGCAACAAATAAAAGCAAGGTGCTGTGCTGGATTCTGGGGGTTTAAAAATAGATATAGTTCCTGGCCTAATGGGGCTTACAATCTAATAGGGTAAAAGAAGCATCTACACAAACCTCAAAAATACAAATTAGAATATGATTATATGCATTAAAAAGATAAAAGAGCTTGAAATGAGAAATCTCCAACTAGAAGGAGAGAAAAGGGAAAGTCTAATAGAGAAGATGATACCAAATCAAGGCATGAAAGAAAAAGGATTCTGACAGGTAGAAATGTAGGGCATCACATGTAAATTCATAGGTGCAAGAGATAGCAATAAGAGATTAGAAAAGAATAACCTCAGTTTGTCTATAGCATGGCAAACTAGGAGAATAATGTGAAATAAATCAGGGAAGATAAAGAATATTAGAATAGAGCAGTGTCACAGAAACCATGAGAGAAGGATATTAAGGAGAGGCTAACCAATAATGTCAAATGTCATAGATCAAGCAAAAAGAGTGCCCAGATGATGTCATTAGGTTTTGCAAGTAGGTCACTAATGACTTGGGATAGGGAACATTCAGCAGAGCGGTTCAGATATAGGCCAGACTGCAAAGAGCTGAAGAGTGAGTGGGTGGTGAGAAAGTGTAGGCAAGAGACCGTAAATTACTCCTTCTTGGAATTTAGCAGTGAATGGGTAAAGAGACAGAGGATTATAGCTTGAGGAAGTGTTAGAGTCATAGAAAGTTTTTTGTTTGTTGTTTTTCTTATATTTAGGATAGGAAGATTTGAATATATGTATAGGCAATGAGGAGGGAGCCTTAAAATGAAAATCTGTGTCCATATAATTCACCATTCTTATAATAACCACCAGCCCAGTTTCTTCCTGAGAAAACCTGGGCATCTTCACAGTTACATCTGAATTTCTAGCCTTTCTGTCATGAGCTTAATCCATGTGCTTATAAGTAGAGAAAAAAGGGATTGTGGCATACTTCACTAACAGTTGTCAATCCCTCAATTATGCCATCAAATCCTCCTCCAAAGTATTTGAGGATTATGTACTCCAAAAATAAACCAAAGGAAAGTCAAAGAGAACTGGCCTCCCTCCCCCAAACGATGGAGATCCTGCCAGAGTTGATTTATGAGCATGGATTATTGAGTTAGTTCCTGACTCCACAGACAACTGTTGTTGACTAAGTGACTGCTTAGGGGACAACTGGATAATGGGTCAATGAATATTTGGGATGATTTAGGAGCATGACTAAAGAGATTGACTGTTGTTGACAAAGTGACTGCTTTAGGGGCACTGGGATAATGGGTCAAGGAGTATTTGGAATGATTTAGGAGCATGACTAAAGGGGCTATTTTGACAAAGTAACTGCTTTGGGGACACCAGAATAAAGCATCAAGAAGTATTTAGAATGTATAAGCAGAGAGTGCAAACAATTATCTAAAATGAGATGAACGTACAACTCAAAAAATAGGGGTGAAATTGTAGGGTAGTTCGTTGGTGAGATATCTCAGAGTGTGCATTCCCTTCCCCAATAACGGGGAACTGAACTTCCATTGCTCAGAATTATAAGGGGTGTGTGTTTGTGTGTGTGTGTGTGTGTGTTTCTGTGTGTACATGTGTTTATGTATATACAAATATTTATACATATATATGTGTTTAAGTATATATATGCTTTTGTGTGTATATATATGTATGTGTGTGTATTAAAGGATAGGAAAGCTAGATAATGTAAAAACTCCACAGAAATCTCACCCTCAAAAAAGTTACCTTCCATTTATTTTGCAAATCCATTTTGTAATTTTAGGGAGGTTTTCTATAATCTTTCCCAAGCACATTAACATCTTTAATTATTACTTGTATATATGGTGACCACCAGAGAACATATATGAAACACTATGTCCTGGGAGGATGTAGTAACACCTAATTTTTAAATCTAGTCCCTTCTGACTGGATTGATCTCTCAAATATTCCGAGCATAAGGTTAAACTGAAGGAGTTACCCAATGGAAGAAAAGATATAACCCAAGATATAACCTGGCATTCAGGACTTTCTAGTCCAAACAAGGTTATTATGGTTTTTTTTTTTCCTTTGAAAATTAAATGCTATGTGTTTATAAAGCATTTACCTGAAGCCTATTCCCACACTTGCAAAGTACTTCCCTCTATCCTCACCTCTGTTCTTCAAAATTCCTAGTTTCTATTTAAAAATTCAATTTCAAGGGTGAAAAAAAAACTATCTTTGCATGTATTCTGAAAATTAAAAAGCTATTATTTTAAAACGAAGTGTAAATCAAAGGCTATCTCCTGTATGAGACATTTTTTAAGTTATAAGCTGCAGAGTCTTCCCTTGCCCACGCCCCCCACCAAAAAAAAAAAACCAAATTATCTCAAAAAAATTTGTATCCATACACATTTTATGTGTATTTGTAAATTATCCCCCTTAACAAAATGTGAAGGGAGGGACTTTTTCACTTTTTTTTCTCAATTCTCTGATACTAAACATGATTCCTGGAACATAGTTCATTCTTCATTAAAAACTTAATTGATTGATTTTGTGCATCTATTCATATAGTGGCTAGGTGGCACAGAGGATAGAGCACTAGACCTGGAGTCCAGAAGACCTGAATTTACATCTGGCTTCAGATACTTATTAGCTGTGTGACTCCGAATAAGTTACTTAAACATGTTTGCCATAGATCCTTGCTCTGTAAAATAAGCTGCAAAAAGAAATGGCAAACCACCCCAGTATCTTTACCAATAAAACCACAAATAGGATCAATAAAAGTTGGACATAACTGAAATGACTAGATACTAATTTATTCTTAACCATCAGATTGTTCATACAATACAATAATATCCTTCCCTTCTGCAAATATTCTTCTATTCTCCCCAAAAGATTTAAATTAAGCATAAACACAAGTATTCTGAAAAGGAAATCATCCTTTCAGAAATTTTCTATTTGAGATTTGTAAATAGTTTCAGCTCCTCTCCTTCATATAAATATGTGGTATAGTGGAAAACAGTGGAAATAGCACAGAGGAATGTGAACCCAATTAAAGGTAATCGACTAGATCAAGGTCAAACAGGAAGCCTGCCTCAGAACTGGTATTCAAACCCATATCCTGTGGTATTTTTTCCACTAACTGTGCTATATTATAGTATATTATAGTGGAGATTTGTGGAGGGGAACTGAGTATTTTTGTGTGTGGATATGTATGGGGTAAGCCACTGAAATCCCTTCCAATTCTCAAAATCTGGGATATATGTTGAAAATGGACAGATCATCCCTAAGAGGCATGCAAGAAACAAAGGAAAAAAGTTCCATGATTAAGTGCTTCATGAGCTTCCATTCATGTACCATATATCCTGCTCTCAGGATGAGGATAAATACAAATAATTAAGATATCATCAAAGCAGATAGGAACTGTATTTAGTTATAGTCATTTTATGTATCTTTGCTAAGAAATCATATATATTTGAATATAGATGTAAAACAAAAGAGGAAGGAAACAAACACTTTCTCATCTTATTTTTAAAATAAGTAAATAAATCAATATGTTCAATATTGACAGAGAGGGGGGAGAGAGAGGGAGGGAGAGAAAGAAGGGGGGGAGGAGGAGGTTGTGCTTTAATTATCACATCCTGATGAGAAATCCAGGATAGAGGAAAATAGGAAACAGGTCTTTTTTTTCATTGTTTTGGGATTCTTTATCATACAATTGTAATTGGGATTGCTTTCATTGAATACCTAAGAGGAAAAGACATCTACCTGCTTTGAGACCAAATTCATAAGCACCAAGTATCAGCCCAATCAAGGTGGTCATAGAGTTAGTTTCCTCCACCTCCATTTATCCTTGGCTACTTGCCTCTTGTAGCTGTGTTACTCATTTATTTTCCACAAATAGGGAAGCAATAGTTAATTGTGAGAGAGGAACAAGGATTAGTTCTAAAGGTAAATCAAGACAATAAGGAAGAATTAAGATAAGTAAGCGTTTATTAAATACTATGTACTAGTCATTTTTCAAGGCACTGGGAATATAAATACTAAGAATTAAATAGTCCCTGTTTTTAAAGGACTGACATAATACAGAGATACAACAATATAGTAGCCAAGGAAAGGAATTTGGGTCTAGGTAGGTACATGGATAGGGAGTAGAACTTTAGGGAACTAGATGGTATTTTCCATTTCAGCAGCAATGGTAGTACTAAACTGATTGTTCTTTCTAGAGAAGGTGTAAAAACTAGATGGGGGTGGGAAGGAGGGAAAGTAGATATGAGTAAATGACATTATGCTTGGACTAAATATGGCCTGATTTTCTAATTGATAATTGGATGGATGTAAAATGTGGTCTGGAGTGGCTAAATATAGTGTATTGGATTGGATTTATATTCACCTTCCAATGAAAATATCTCAACTCCAAGATATAGTCCCCAAACTAAGTAGATTACCTTCTCTCAGCCTCAGTGGAGAAATACTATCTTTGAAGGTATATGTTGAGATAATCACTATTCTTAGTGTGGAGGAGCAGGCAGAAGCAGTGCCAGTGGCAATATCATTATTTAGTGTGGTACTAGGATTGAAATTTAGTGAAAAACTAGGAAATTGATCATTCTTCCTAGACTGGAGACAAAATGATCAGGCATCAGGTCTGCCTGAACATGTATAAGCATTTTTCTGTGACACATATACATATGTATTTTTACTTCACTTCAGTTGTTCTGACTGCAAATAAAATTTTGTGCAAAAGCCTCTAGGATTTGAGCCCTGATAATTCTTACAGATCTGAGTTATCCTAACAACTGAGAATTACATGCCCCATCTCCCACTTCCTGCTGCCTAGATCTCCTCAACAGCTTAGTGTTTCACATCTGCTTTTTGGTATCTTTTCCATAATCACAGTAATAATAGCTGACATTTATATAGCATTTTAATGTTTACAAAGGATTTTGCATACATTCTCTCATTTGATCCTCCAGAAAACCTTTGATATATATACTATACGTATGTATTATTTCCATATTATAGATAATATGCAGATAATATGAGTCATAGAGAATTTAAATGATTCATCTACAGGTAGACAGGACAGATTTGAACTAAATCTCTTTAAACTCTAAATCCAATGTTCTTTCTACTGCTACATATTACCTCTCTGCGATCTCTTCTACACCAAGAAATGCCCAATTCTCTGACTGGATGGTTAGAAACTGAGGAAGGACCTCCCAGATGAAGTAGTAGATACCTTATCAAGATAATTATTTGAAAATAGCCTGGAAACAAAATCTATGAAGAATTACTCATGGGGAAAGATTCAAATACTAGCCAATGGGATTTCACCAAATAGCAGTTGGTCAAATGGGGGCAGTTAGGTGGCATTATAGATAAAACATTGTCTTGGAATCAGGAATACTCATATTCATGGGTTCAAATCTGGCCTCACACACTTACTAGTCATAGGACTCTGGGTTCAAGTTCCTTAACCCCGTGTGACTCAGTTCCTCATCTATAAAATGAGCTGAACAATACCATTCCATTATCTTTTAAAAAAAATCCCACATTGAAGAGTTGGACATGACTCAGTCAACTCCATTCTCCAATTAACTGACCAAGTGATTTTATTTCAATGCAGCTCTAGTGATGTCATTCAACAAACTCCAGTCTCTCCGTATAGAAACAAATATAAAAACCCTCTGTTGGACTTTTTAATCCCTTCACAATATGCCCCTTCCTATCCTCCCACAACTTGATGCCCCTCCACAAATCAGCTACATTGATCTATTTGCTATTCCAGCTCATGACTCCATACCTTTTCAATGACTGTCCCCCATATTTAGAATGTTCTCCTTCCTCACCTATTTCTCTCAACTTCCATGACTTCCTTTAAGATTCAGTTTAAATTCTACCTTATCTACACAGCAAGAGTCCTTTCTTGGCTTTCCCCTCCTCCTAACTATTGTCTTCTTTTTGTCTACTCTGTGCAGGGTTTGTAGATATGTAGTTATTTATCTCTTCTACCATTAGCAAGCCCCCTGAGGTCAGAGACAGTTGTTTTTATTGTATCCCGCCCTGCTTGGCACTGTGCCTGGTACATAGTAGGAACTTTAAAGTTATTGTTGACCAACTAGTGGTTTTTCTTATTTCTAATGGGAAATTTTTTTACTCACTCTCGATTCCAAGCAAACTGGCCTTCCTACTCATGAAATTTCATTTTTTTTAACTGCGCTTTTGTCTCAAATTCACTTCTTCCTTATTTCTCCTTCTTAGAATCCCTAAATTCCTCCAAAATGCAGTCCAGGTGTCAACTTCTACATTGAACTCTTTGTGATACCGCCATTATTAAACTATTCCTCTCTTCTAATGCCATACTTTGAATATATTTTCTGTTGATAAACAGAAACAGATATATATTCAGTTGGAAAGATGGATAGACTGAGAGAGAGAGAGAGAGAGAGAGAAAGAGAGAGTGTGTGTCAGACAGAGATCTCAGTAGAATGTACACTCCTTAAGACTGAGAGCTATTTCCTTTTTACTTTATATCCTAAACACCTAACACAGTGCTGTATATATAGCAAGTTCTTAATAAATATTGTTTGAATTGCATTCACTGGACTCTGACTTCTCAGTTATAATGTATTCCAGATGAGAGAGAGCATAGGATTCAGAATAAAGTAGAGATTCTACTGGGAATCTCAATGTCAAGTTGCTTGCTGTAAAGGTACTACAAATAAGTACAGTAAAGCTTAAGGAAAACCAAGTTGTTGCAGGATTCTGGGGAAACTCAGCTGCTTGCATTGTCTAATTGGTGGTGCTTCTTGGCCAACCTGCAAAAAAAAAGAAGTCATGCTTTTTCGAAGCATTTTTCTTCCAGGACTCTCAGAGTGCTTTGCAAATATTAATGAAGTCTCTAGCATAGAACACATCAATATGACTCAAGAGTATTGTATCATTTCATAAATCACAATTCATAAATCTGGAGAGGTAAAGAGGTTTGGATCAGATCACCCTACTTATAATTTCACTTCTTGGACTTGAACCTTGAGATTAGGAGTAGATGACTATATACCAAATAGGTAAGATAAATTCTCATAGTCAAACCATTAGATATTTTGCAAGGGTAATAGATCATTAGTACTACTTCACTACATTTAAAAAGTGAAAAAAAGTCATGTTCCTCTCATCACTATTGGGAAAGTGACTGCACTCCAGAGGAATATGGCTGTTTCCCCCCTACCCTTCCTCTGTCCCAAATTCTCAAGAGGCAATATTGATCTGTCCCCTAGAAACTGGGCATATAGGCTTCCAGCAAATAATAATAACCAACATTTATATAGTACTTTCTTTGTGTCAGATACTGTCTAGTCTTTCACAGAAGCTCTCTTGTTAGACCACACAACATCCCTATGAAACAGGTGCTATTATTTTCCCCATTTTTTAGATAAAGAAACTGAGACAAACAGAAGCTAAATGATTTTCCTAAGGTAACTTGGTAAGAATTTAAGATTGGATTTGAACTCAGGTTTTTTTGTCTTCAGACCCAATCCTCTGCCCACTTCACCATCAAACTGCCCTAACAAATGTAAAACAACATAAGTGAAACCAATTTGGGGCTCTACTCTGTCCTAAAAACTGAGTATTAAATGAAACTGGTAGAGAAGGATTAATTCCAGAAAAGGAGATAAAGTGCTAAAGGATTATGGGAATCTTGAAATGATTTCTCCAAGAGAAAGGAAACTGACTTTAACACTTAAGAATAAGTTTAAATCATGGAACTGTATCATTTTCTACTTCCCTCAAAAAAAATGAAGTTAAAAAAAATAACATGTGTGGGTGTTAGTAATTCCCAGAGTACTAGGTAGAAAGAGCTTGAAGATCAACAATTAGTGTACTGATCTTTGAATATAGAGATGATGTGACTAACCTACTATTAGGAAAGTATGTGCTTTAAACCATTTTCTGGTACTGGTTAATGTTTAGAAATTTTATCATCCACATGCTCTCATTGATGCCCTTTGTTGGGTGTGATATCCATTTATAGAAGAGACCAAAGGGACAGTTATGATTGCCATTTCCATACTTGGGAATAGATCAGAAGATCAGAAGTCATAAAATGGAAGATTCAAAGATCAAATGATGATAAATTAAGAACTGGAAGACACATCCAATAACATTGAGTTGGAATACAGTGTCTTTTAGAGTTGTCCAGTTTATATGAATGATCTAATAGGGGATTACAATGTTGGCAAATAAGCAGATTTTCCTTTTATTAGAATGCAAGTTCCTTAAGGGCAGGGATGGAATAACTTTTTTATTCATATTTCTAAAATTTAGCAGACAGCCTAGCATATAGTAAATGCTTTACAATTTTTTTTCATTTGTCCTACATATAATAAAATCATCTAATTTACCGATGAGGAAACAGATGCCTAGAGACATTAAGTAACAATAATAATTATATGTGTTGTTCAGTTGTGTCTGATTCTTTGTGACTTCATTTGAGATTTTCTTGACAAAAATACTGGAGTAATTTGCTTTTTCCTTCTCTTGTTCATTTTACAGATGAAGAAACTGAGGCAAACAGAGTTAAATAACTTGCCCAGGATCATACAGCTGGTTAAGTATTGGAGGCAGATTTGAACTCAGGAAGATTAGTCTTCCTGACTCTAGATCAAGTGCTCTATGCACTGTACCATAGCCATCCAATAATGCTAATATTTATAAGTGTTTTAGAATTTGAGTATCTTACATAGCTTTCTCCTCAGAATCTCGTGATAACATTGTAAAATAGACATGACAGATGTTATTCTCATTTTACAGATGAGGAAATTGACTTTTAAAAATATGAAGTGATTTTCTCAAAGTCACATAGCCAACAAATGACAGAGGTGGGGTTTGGAACAGAAGCTATCCTTATCCTTGATGCAATATTATAGCCATTATGGCATACAACTTTGCACAAGATCAGGTAGATATTAAATAGCAGAAGCAGGATTCTAACCCAGAATCCCTCATTCCAAACCCAATACTCATTGGATTATACCACATTGAACTGAGGGGAAATTAACTAACCGAAGCATGACTTCAGCACTACTGACATCATAAAAGTGAATTTGTAGGGAAAATGCTTTATCATTTATTAATATTGTTTGAATCTATGAACCTACCTTTATGTGTAGTGTGGCATTCTTTTTAGACTTTTCAACATTTTCAGGTTTTGAAGTTTGTTCCCAAACTGCTGACCTAACCAGTCATAGAATAGTTTTTCTTCCACATTGATAGAACAGATTGGTGGTACAATGGACAGGATACTAGAACTAGAATCAGAAAATCCTCCCACAGATACTTGCTAGCTCTGTGATTAAGGGTAAGTCAATTTTATTTCTCTCAGCCTGAGTGCCTCATCTATACAATGGAGTTAATAATAAGATTTCCTCATAGAGTTGTTGTGAGATACAAATGAAATAATATATATAAAGTGCTTTGCAAACCAGAGAGCACTATATAAATGCTGACTTTCATCATTATATTGTTTTCTCCTAATGAATCCATCAGACTGGCATTCTTAAGGTCACAAAATCATACCCCCTTTTTTTTCTAAGCACAGGCTACATTTAATTCCATGTGAAAATAAAAAAAAATTAATTCCTGTATTAACAAGAAATGAACTTTTAAACTGTCCTAGAAGAAAAATTAAGAAAGACACCAGCTAATGAGTGGATGGTTGAAATCTTCCCAGTTATTCCATCTCTTTCATCTATCCCAAATTGTCCATAGCATTTTTCTCAATTTCACACTTCTCCAATTTTGCCCTGTCCTCTACTGCTTCCAAGATAATAATCTTAATACCTTACATTTACACAAAACATTAACTTTTCAAAGCACCTTCATATATGTCATCTAATTTAATACAGAAAATAATTTCCTACAATACTAGCAAATCAGCTCATTGCATTTTCAGGCAATCAGAGCCATTCAAGATGGGAATGAGCTACTATGTGAAGTAATGAGTCTCCTATTACTAGAAGTGTTCAAGCAAAAGAGAAGCAGCTAGTTGACTTGTGTGGATGTTGAAAAGATTAGATCACAAGACTTCTGGGGTTGGGATTAAGAGCCAGAATGGCACATTGGATTCAAAAGCCCTGGATATGTCCTATATCTGCCACTTATTATGAGTATGATCTTGGGTACTTAACCTCTTCAACCTCTGTTTCTTCATCTGTGAAATGAGGGACTTAGAATAGAAAGAGTCTTAGATCCATTCCACATTTAAAATTATAATCCTATGATATGAATTTAAATATCAGTTTTATACTTAATATTAAATCTTATAACTAGATCACCTTCAACAGGTCACTTCTTTTTGACCCTAAGTGTTTTCACCTTTAAAACAGAAGCAATTATTCTTGCATCAACTGCTATAAGGACACCACTTTGTAAAGTTTAAAATATTACACAAATGTAAAATGTGATTAGTAGTGTTATTGAGTAGGATTTGGGCTAAATGACTTCTATGATCTCTATGATCTATACTCTTCAGTTCTGAGTATATAAGTCTAATCTTCTCAACAGTTATATTCAGTTGATGACAATAGATTACATTCTTTCCATTTGATAGAAAAGGAACCTGAAGCATTTCAAGGTTAAATGATCTGCCCAAAGTTATAAAAATAATTAGTGACAGAATGGGGATTAGACCTCATTGTTTTCTTCCACTTCACTTAATCAATCTGGAAACTTTTCTAAATCCAATCCAGCTTCTTAAATATATCCTTTTCTTTTCTTTGTTTTTTTGGCAGGGGAAGAGGTTTGGGAATTAGAGATGGGTAGGAGGAGGAAATTGAGGTTAGGACTTGCTCAGAATCAAATAGTTCATAAAGTATCTGAGGCCAGATTTCAACTCAGGTTCTCTTGACTACTGGCCAGTACTCTATCCACCACACCACATTACAGCCCCTATATACACTTTCCCACAGACCTGTCCTTGAACATCGGAAGTAAAGAATAGATAGCTCTCCAATGTCTTGTGATTTCCAATGATCTTGCTCACCACCACTCTTTGATTCTATCTTGATAAAATGACTGAGGACATATGCTTCTATACCATTGTCTGACTTTTTATTATGAGGCTATCCATTACAAAAACCTTCACCAGAGACTTTCAAGGAGAAGCAGTTGTGAGTAGTTTATACAAGAAATGAGGTCAGGTTGGAAACACGTGACATCCCTTGAAATATGGCAGTGGTATTTGTATAGAATAGAATAAGAAGATATATAACAACAGGGTAATGATTCAGTGTGGCAGAGGAGGAAGTCAAATTTATAAAGTGTCTGCTCCAACACTGTCACATATTGTCTATGATGTGGTTTGCTCTCCCCATATCCCCACACAACAGACAGCCAAGCAGATATTCTCATCTTCATTCCGTAGATATGGAACCTGAAGCCTCATCAGGTTAAATAAATATTTCAAGGTCATGCATAGAGTCATTGTCCTCTATCCTCTGGTGCCCAGATTCATATGCAGCTTGTTCCATTGTCCTGATGTTTTCTTTCATTTTAACTGCACTAAAAATTCCAAAAGTGTCCACCAATTCCAGGGACACAAATCACATAACCTTTCTGCCTCCTGTCTAGGTTGTAAGTGGAGATATCAAATAGAATTAAAGATATAGAAAAATGGCCCAGGCTGAGGAGCTAGCTAGGCCAAATGGCTCTTAAGAAACAGGTGACAGTTTCCTGGCACAAATGAATTTTCTGGAGCCTAGAAACCCTTACTGGAGCCCACATCATCCTGTGCCTTTTCCTGCCGGAGCCTCCCCTTCAGCTAGTCAGGGTTTAGCACATTACTCTAGTGTGATCTTGGGAATTTCTTCCGAGTCAATTAGGAAGGGGTCTAGTAATCAAGAGCAACCATTCTCTTTCTTCATCCCTATTTAGGAAGGAAGCAAGTCTAGATTGTAATAGCCATAATCTTTGGGGATAAGAGGATAAAGCTGAAAATTCAATGTGGTAATATTAGAAACTACATTCAGAAGAAAAATTTCAATCATAGAACTTCCTTTATAGTAACAGTATTTCACATACATACATACATGCATGTATGTGTGCACAGATTCAGGGAATGCCTGGGAGAAAGAGGAAGTAGATAGGAAAAGAA
This sequence comes from Sarcophilus harrisii, assembly GCF_902635505.1. Classification (NCBI taxonomy): domain Eukaryota; kingdom Metazoa; phylum Chordata; class Mammalia; order Dasyuromorphia; family Dasyuridae; genus Sarcophilus; species Sarcophilus harrisii. The sequence continues at coordinate 300,877,644 of NC_045427.1, forward strand.
TGAAAAAAAGTCCTAAGAATTTGGATTTGGGAGAAAACCTCCCAAAATAAAATCATCTAATGATGAGAAATCATCTAATATGACCCTTTCGTTTTACATTGTTGTTCAGCTGTTTCAGTCATGTCTAACTCATCATGACCTCATTTGCAGTTTTCTTGGCAAAATCAATCTTGGATTGATTTGTCATTTCCTTTTCCAGCTCATTTTACAAATGAGAAAAAAAAAAGCAATCAGGGTTAAGTGACTTGCCCAGGATCACACACTTAAAAACTGTCTAAGGTCTGATTTTAACAAGTATTCCTGACTCTAGATCCAGCTCTCTATTCACTGTACCACCTAACTGTCCAATTCATTTTATAGATAATTTTTAAAAAGAATACAAAGAAGAAAAAAACTATACCAAAGTCTTGTAGTTAGTGTCAGAGCTAGGATTTGAATCTTTTTTTCTTATTCCCAATCTGAATTATTCTCAAAGTGAATTCCATAGCACCATGCTACCTCCCCAAGAGTGACAGAAATGGGAGAATGGAAGAGACATTCTGTAAGAGAACCAGTTGTGTTGTGAGAGAGGAGAGAGAGTCTACTTGTATGTAACAAATCAAAATGTAAAGACAGCAGAATGATTGGAATAGAAAATATAATTTCTGGAAACAGGCTAAAAAAACATCATCAAGATGTGTAGGGGGAAAAATCCCTTTCCTAAACATTAACGGTTGCCTAGATTATTAAAGCTCAGAAGACTTTAAACCTTTAATTAGGTTTTCACTATTCTGCCCATTTAATAGATGAGAAAATAAAGATACAGAGAGTTAAGTAACTTAATTTTCTTGGCATGCTTATGTCAGGTGGGGTCTGAAGAAATTAGCTTGAGCTGTTTCCCCCTTTGCTTTACTTTGTTCTCTTTATCTCCTAGTTCTTTGTGTAGAAGCAGTTACCTGGAGCCCCTACCTTGGGGTTCCCTACACTTCCCCACAAAGGTGTCACTTCCCAAAAGACAATAAGCCCATTTGCTCAGCAATTGTTTACAAAGGACAAATCACGAAAAGCAACTAGACAGTCTTTTTGATAGGCTTACAAAGTTACACGATGGAAGGTAGCATGGGAGAACAGTGTGTGTTTGGACGCTCAGCAAAGCATTTGATGCCCGTCAAGAAATTTTACTTGCAAATTCATTCAAATTGGCCAGGAAAAGAATGGAGCTTTTGTGGACTGGAGACACAGGATATGAGACCAGAACCAAAGGGGAAATGATCTGCAGAAACAGAGCTTAGGGTTGGGAGAGTATTTGTAGAATGCCAAGAAGATCATTGAAAAGGCAGTGAGGCTCAGTAAGCAGGGCTTGGCCAGAAGAAGGAGAGCTTGGGGACTCACTTGCTGCATAACCTACAGCAAATCACTTTATTCCCTTGAGCTTTTCCTATAAAATGGGGATAACCTGTTAATCGACTTCCCTGGGGGTTATTGGTGAGAAAGGAATAAAAATGCTCCAGAAGCACTTGGTAAATACAGAGTGCTTCTCAAACGGCAATAATCATGTCAAATTTTATTTAAGATCTTCATTAAGAACTTCAAAGTGGAGTAGGCAGGCTATTAATGAAATCTGTGGATAGTACTAAATTGGGCAAAGCTGACAGAGCTACTAAGAGGACAAGCAAACACTCAAATTGAACTGAACTTAAACATGCTTCCAACTGGCAGAAGGGGCAGTCCTCTTCTAGGCTATTAATTCCCTAACATGCCCAAAGGGTTATGGCTAGAGGGTTGTCAGCCAACTATGTGTTTATCTCTCTTCCTCCACATCACAAGACAGGTGAGATCAGAGCATCCTCAAAGAGGCAAAAAAAATCATAGATTAGAAGACCATTTGGTTCAAGGACACTTAACCCAAGATCCTAAACTTTAAAAAATTATCATCATCATTTCAATATAATCAATTTCCTTTTGTAAACCTATATAGTTTATATTGTGCATTTAAATTGAATTAATTAAATTAAATTAAACATTATTTTGAGAGGGTTCATCAGGATACAAAAGGAGTTCATGAAACACAAATACACATATATACCAGTTAAGAACCAAATCCTTATCTCCTCCAATTACCTCCTTCTGGATGACTAAACTAGCTAAAATATGCCCTCTGGTAACTATTACTGGTGCCAGTTTTACTTTATGGAGTCATATAGAATCTCATTCTCCTTTTTGATTTTTTTTTGAATAGCTAATTTAAAGCTACTTTATTTATAAAGAGCTCTCATGTTACTCAAACTCATCTTCTAGCTACAAGTGCCTAGTTTTTTCAACTCTTGCTAATAGAACAATTTCACTTAATTTTACCCCACTCAATGTCCATACTCACACATTCCAACTTTTCATTATCTTCCTTCAGCATTTCTCCCCTTCTTTTAATGCTCCTAAAACCTTGTAGTTTCCTAGAGTCTATTTTGCTCCTATAGAACTTTATTTCAATCATCTGTCTTTGTGATAAAGAGATACGATCAATTAATATAAACTGAGAGTCAAAGAAATTCTACTTTAAAAGTGAACTCAGAAATTAACTAATCCAACTTGCTACTTATTGAGTAGGAATTGCTAACAACCTCAGAATATAGTCATGCAGTATTGTGCTTGAAGATTTACAATGAGGGGAGCTCATTATCTCAGGAAACAGCCTATTCTACATTTGGACATCTCTAATAATTAAGAAGTTTTTGTTTGCATTTTGTTTTTTTAAGATTAGGATTCCTTATCTCCCCTGGGCTGGAAGTGTGACCACTCCAGTCCAATTACATTATTGATCAATACAAAAGCAGGTACAACTGCTCCTTTCTGACCTGTGTTAGTTTGTAGCTTCCTAAGCATCCTGGTACCTGTCCATTCCCAGGGACTCACTATGTGGCACTAGACAATATAGACAGCAAATCAGCTTTATTGCAGCAACTATACGCCCATACACATGGCAGCTAGGTGACATGGCAGAGAGAGTACCAGGCCTGAGGTCAGGAAGACTCATTTTCCTGAGTTCAAATCTAGCCTCAAACACTAGCTGTGTGAACCTAGGCAAGTCACTTAACACTGTTTGTTTCAGCTCCATATCTGTAAAATGAGCTAAAAAACCACCCTAGAATCTTTGCCAAGAAAACTCCAAATGGCATCATGAAGAGCTGAACATGAATAAATAAATTCCACCACTACTACACCCAGTAGGAAATATGTCTTTATCCTAGATAAATTTTAAAGTATTGCCCCCTTTAAAGACCCTTTAGGACTACAACATTTTTCATAATGATAAGTCTCTAATGGTGGAATTTCAAGTACCTTCCTGGTGGGGCACTTCCTGACCTCTCAAATCACCTTTAGGGTTATGTACTAGGGGACAAACTAGGCAGAATATTTCAAATATGGCTTTATCAATGACATAGAAACATTGTTTCAATAAGCATTTTATTATATCAACTGGCTATAAAAAGGGACACTGATTGCAAGCAAGAGCTACAGGGTACCTCTTTCCAGCCTGATTTAGTCCTCTCTCTGTAGAAGTGCTTGCTTATGACACAGTAGTCTTATTTAATACCACTACTCTTATTTAATGAGTAGTCCCCAAGACTATTCAGCCAGGAGTATAATTTCTCTCCTGCAAACTACTGCAATCTTCCATTTATCATATATTGTGGGGTATAAATTGAATTGGCATATAGGTCAGCCTGAATTTTTCTGAATGAAAATTCAGGCTTTGACCTACATTTGCCATATAGTTTGACTCTCATCCCACTGCTACTCTCAGAAACTGCAGCTGGAGGGCAGCAGAGCTTCCCCTAACCTGTTACTGAAGCCGAGAATGGCTAAAGATCACTCAGCCCTATCCTTGGTCCTTAATGCTGCCTCTTAATTAGCCCATTGAAAATTGCTTAAACTATTGCTGCTTAGCAGGAAGGATCATATAAATTAACCCCAACTTGGGAGAAGAATTTTTTAAACATAAAAGTTCAATGTGTATGTTGACAACATATAAGGTAGTGATTGGCCACTAACTGGCCAGTCATACTCACACTGAGAAAGAGATTATCTGGGTGAAGATACATTAGGCTTCTAAAATGTCCCAATAAATAGAAAATGGCATCCACATGCAAAGAGAGAACTATGAAGACTGAATGTAGATCGAAGCATACTATTTTCACCTTTTGTTTGTTTGTTTTTCTTTCTCATAGTGTTTCCCTTTTGGTCTGATTGCACAATACCACAAATACGGAAATATATATATTTTTAAATTGCACATATTTAACCTATATCAATCACTTGTTGTCTTGGGGCATAGGCAATAAGGGAGGGAGGGAGAAAAATTTGGAACACAAAGTCTCACAAAAATGAATATTGAAAACTGTGTTTACAAGTATTTGGGAAAAAATAAAATACCATTGAGAAATAAATAAATAAACTGTCCCAATAGAATGTCAACCTAGTCTCCTTCCCCCACAGCTCTAGACCATTTTAATTAGGAATATAGTTTATTACACCACTATGTAGTAGAAAGTGTCCTAGGTTTAGGGTCATAGAGCATTGGATTATAGCTCTTCTTTCACTTATGCACCTGTGGATAAGTTCACATTTATGAGACTCTATTTCTTCATAAGTAAAATATGGATAACAATGTTTGTGCTACTGTTTCACAGGTTGTTGTGGGAAAAATTCTTTGTAAACCTTAAAGAGCTATATAAAGGAAGTTATTATTATCCTTAACATTAATATTATATTTCGAGCATTCATCAGAGAATGGGAATGTTCAGTGAATAGTATCTACCACTTACAAAAGGCTCTCTAATATTGTGCAGGTTAACTATACTAAATTTTAGGTGCTCTAAGAACTAAAGTTGTATTAAAGCAAGACTGGTGAGGAGCATCCCTTTATCATGAGGATTTGGAAGACCCAACCAGGAGCTTTTGGTCAAACATTCCAAACAAATGAAGGGGCCAGAGGACAAGTCCTCCACATAGTCAAAGCACATGTGCCTAATTCCATGGGATATGCCCTGTGACCAGAAAGCAGCAAGTTCCTTAACTATCCTTGGTACACCAGGCTAAAAATAAACTCCAAATGTCCAGGGCATGCTACCTATGGAACCAGAACTACTTTTGGACTCCTTTTTTATATATCGTATCCCAATGGCCATCAGACTATTGTTTGCCAACATGAGAGCTAATCCCAGGGAATGGAAAGGCAAGAAATTCAGCCTATATTCGAGCTAGACCAGCAGCACCTATTTTTCTCATTTTTATATCAGACCCTAACTCAAATACATTTTGGGAGGTAAGAAAAACAGGGAAATGAGGGGAAGTCCAAATAAGAGTCCACATCAAGACAATACACACACACTCACACGCACACATATACACACGCCCCACATCAAACAAAACCATCTAAAAGGAAGCCAAAGATGCCAGCAGGACTCAGCGTGTGTGGCTGAGAGGAAAGTTATTTACAGCAAGGTCTGCCTCTTGCTGCCACCATGTAATTCCAGGCAATTGCACTTCCAAATAGATCTTTTTGGAGAAAATCAACAGTGGCTTTGCTTTCAATCTACTGGAAAATGAAGTCCTGTGAATGTGTTACATAAGCCCACAGCGGGAGGAACAGGGAGCTCACGGGAGCTCACTGCTCAGCCAAAGAAGGACAAGGCACTAATCTCCTTCTGTCCTCCTGAGGCCCCTTCACAGCTGCCTCCCCCTTCACTGCTGAGCCTGTTCACTGTCAGCATGGGCTGTCTCAGTGGCTGTGGCTGAAGCTAGGGAATGGTGTAAGTGAAACCAGTCAGAGTTAATAGCTAAGTCCTTAAAAGAAGGGTATAGTGGACCAGAAAGAAAACATGGATTTGTTGCTTGAGTTTTTGTTATTTTTTTAAATGGGAAGAAAGATATTGAAAATTATATCATCAGAGACTTAGAGACAAAAGGGACCACAGAGAGCTTCTAGACCAACCACTCATTTTGTAGATAAGGTAATTAGGGTCCAGAGAAATTTGAACTCAGATATTTCTACTCAAAACCCAAATTCTTAAGATACAGTGGATAATGACTTGAACTTAACAAGAGTAGCTAGATATTTTCTAACCATAACCCTTTATAATTTATCCCCTTTCATCTTTCCAATCTTCTTATATCTTTCTCCCTAACATATATACTCTTTAATCCAGTGACACTGGTCTCCTGACTGTTCTATGGACAAGACATTCCATCTTTTGGTTTTAAGTATTTTCTCTGGCTGTCCTTCATGCCTAGAATACTCTTTCCTCTCCACTCCAACTAGTGACCCCTCTGGCTTCCTCTAAATTCAAGCTAAAATCCTACCTTCTACAAAGAAGTCTTCTTCCACCTCCCTTAATTCTCATAACTGTCCTCTTTAAATTATTTTCTATTTATCCTTTTATAGTTTGCCTTGTATATATTTGTTGGCATGTTGTCTCCCCTTTACATTGTAAATTCCTTGAGGGTAGGAACTATCTTTTTGCCTCTTTTTGTATCTCCAGTATTTAGCACAGTGCCTGGCAAATAGTAGGGATTAAATAAATTGTTGATTAATAGATTACTATCTCCTTGCTTGTCTTGGGTTTCATCTTCATTTCAACTCTTTGCCATTTTAAAGATTATTTTTCTTAGCACAGAAAATGGAAAGGAGTAAAACTTGAGTAGCTCCAACTGTCCTTCATTGTCAGTTATTATCATCCCATCTCCCTTGACCAGTGATCCAGATTTGGAATTAGGAAGATCAAGATTCAAATTCCACTTCTGAACACTTGCTAATTGTATGCTCTTGGATAAATCACTTCTCTGATCCTCACTTTCCTAATCTGTATAATTCTTTTATGAAGCCATAATCTGTAATCAGAGGTAGTGATAGAAATATCAATTGTGTTCTTAAGGTTTTCAAAATCTTCCCTAAAACTTATAATCCTTAGCAGTACCTTTTAAGATTCTTTCTGGCCATATTATTTGTACCCATGCAGATCACCACAATATTTTGTAGTGGTCAAAATAAATATTAGATGTGGAAGTATAAAGCCTTTATGAAACTGTGTGTACCTTTGATCCATCAGGGAAAAGGATCCATATATGCAAAAATATTTGTAGCAGATCTTTCTGTAGTGACAAGGAACTGGAAATTGGGTTGGATGCCCATCAGTGGGGAATGGCTCAATAAATTATGGTATGTGAAGGTAATGGAATATTATTGTTCTATAAGAAATGATGAGCAGGCTGATTTTCAGAAAAGCCTGGAAAGACTTGCATGAACTGAATCTAAGTGAAGCAAACAGAACCAAGAGAATGGTACACAGAAACAAGATTATGTGATGATCAACTATGATGCACTTGGATCTTCTCAACAATGTGGCAATTCAAATCAATTCCAATAAACCTGGGATGAAAAATATCATGCACATCCAGAAAGAGAATCATAGACAATGTGGACTGAAGCATAATATTTTCACCTTTTTGTTTGTTTCTTTGTTTCTTGTGTTTTTTTTTTCTTTTAGCCTGATTTTTCTTATACAAGATGATAAGAGTATTGCACATATTTAATATATATCAGATTATTTGCTGTCTTAGAGAGAGGAGAGATGGGGAAGGAGGAGAGAAAAATTTGGAACCCAAAGTTTTACAAAAATGGATATTGAAAATTATCTTTACATATATTTGTAAAAGCCAAATACTGTTGAGGAAAAAAGAAAGAAATTACAGAGCTCTATGTGCAAAGTCATCCATCCATAAGAGACACAAAATGCAAAATTTAGATATGGTTAAAGGGGAAACCTGAGAGTGGAGGTGAGATGAGAGATAACTGATTATTTGCACTTCTGAGAATCATAGAAAAATATAACCATGCAAAAAGTAATTCAAGGTTCAATATTATATCTCCCCAGAGATGAAGACATACTATTTATGACTCATATTAAGAAAGAGTCATCAGTATTTGAAGCCACAGAGCAAACTTTGGGTAAGAGGAGAAAAGAAACTGTAGAGGGAACAGTGTACAAAGGAGGACATGGTGCAGTGGAAAGAGCATTAATTCTGACAAAAGAGAACAATGATTTTAAATATTTACTCTGACATTACCTGTTTGATATCAGGAAAGTTATTTACTCTTTCTGAGACTCAGTTTCCTCCTCTGCAAAATTGGGGGTTGGACTAGATGACCTCTATGAAGTGTGATCATCATGAAGTCAGAAATGACATGAACAGCTATCCATTTGGTACCTCCACCATATTGGGGTATTCCTATTAGCCAGGGAGCCATGTATTGGTTTTCCTGATGGGGTTCCAATAACCCCAACTATTCCCATAAACTCAACCAATTGCCACACACAGGGCAGGGAAGTCAGCCTAGATAAAGCAATAGGGTTCACTGAGAGAGAGGCAGAAGGTATCATGTGCCAAGCAAATTAAACTATCCCCACCCCCTTGACAACTATTTTCCCTCATACCCTGATGGAGACTTCTCAGGACCCTGAACTTAAGAACCTTCAGAAAAGCATTGCTTTCATTTCACTGCCCTCAGCCATCATCCTGGAGAGCAATGATGAGGAGATGCAGTGTGGCAATTGCTCCCACAGACACTATAGACCCAGCTACTAAAGATCCAGAAAGGAAAACTATTGCCACAAAGTCCTTAGCAGTGCCAAAAAGTTCATCAGAAGCTGATATGATTTTATCAGTGGGAAATAATATTTTAAAAATTAACTTTTTCTTTGTCACTGTACCCTAAGAATGATGGAATTTTTCCATTTGACTTGTCACTGAAAATTTTTTATTACTTTCAATCATAGGACTTAGAACTGAAAGGAAACTTGAATATCATATAATCTAACCAGAGCATTTGACATGTCAGGAAATTGAGTCTCAGAGAGATTGAGTGAATATCTCAGTTCATAAACATATAAAGGAGCTGAGCCAAAACACAAATTCAGGTCCTCTGTTGCAAATCTAGTGCAAATCAATCAATAAATATTTATTAAGTGCCTAGGGATACAAAGAGGTAAAAGAGAATCCCTGCCCTCAGAAAGTTCACAGTCTAATGGAGGAGATAGCACATTGCCTCACTGTGCTTTTCTTTCTGGGTAGTATGTATATTTAAATGCATTCATGCATTCAACAAATATTTATTGAAAACTGATTTACACAAGTCACTGAGCTAAGTTCTAGGAGGAGTAAAGAAAAACAAGGACAGAATCCATGCTTTCTAAGCTCAAGCACTCTTTTTGGGGGAAGATAAGCCTGATGGAAATAACTGCAGTTCAAGTCAGTCTATGGCAATTGCCATATAAATGATATTCAGTTCTGTAGTGATCCAAAGGTTGGAATTTTGTATTTTCAGTATCAAAGACTTCTCATCAGTAAAATTTCTCATTTTCTCATCAGTAAAATATTTTTATATGGGGTTGGACTAAATATTTTCTGAGTTTCTTTTCAATTTTGAAAATCTATGTTATGATTTCAAGAGGGAAAGAGAACTGAATACATGATCAAGGAAGGCATTTTTTTAGGTGGGAGGAAGGATCTTAGGAAATGTTCAGTTTTTCATTTGGAAATGCAGAATCAAGGATGATGAGTTCTGGGGGACATGATATGGACAAAGATACTAAGGTGATATAATATAAACTATATTCAGAGATGTGTATATCCATCTATCTGGATTTTATATGAGGGAGTAGTGGGAAATAAAATTAGGTTGAGATAAGATATTCTTAAGACCTGGAATGCTAGGCTAAAAAAAATTACTAATGGGAGAATTCAAGCACTGTAGTACCTATCATAGGAAAAGATATATTTTGGGATGTCTTGGAAGTGTCCCTTGAAAGAGTGAGTGAAAAATACTCCTCCTGATTCCCATCATGTTCTAGCGTCAAGAAGAAATCAGAGAGTTGCTTTTGACTGCTGTTGTTCTTATGAAATCAGAATGATGCAAACCATTACATGTCCCTAACCTTTCTCATTGTGATAGACCCAATATGAGCTATGTGAAATCGGTGGACAGTGCAGAAAATTCCATTTACCTTTTTCTAAATGCATTTATCTGTTTATTAGATTTCCTATTAACTATACTTAATGTCATTAGGCCTCAGGGCACCTCACTGAATTAAAATGATACAGTCAAAATATACAATTATAAGACTGAGAAACAGTAATGAAAGAATAATAATCACACCCTCACTCTTCTATCATAATTTAACATCTATTATCTTTTTAAGCAAAAAATAACAATAGAGAGATTGGGCTTTGCTACCCCCATTTTACAGATAAAAAAACAACAACATATGGAGAGCTGATGTACCAAAAGAAGCAACTTTATGGGTCACCAAATCCACCCTCTCCTTAACAGTTGTTCATTTCATCTAGGTCTCGAATGTGTAGTAGGCACTAAATTGTATTTGATTATATGAATTTAGTCCAGATAGGTATGGTGGTGTCAGATCATGACAGATTTTGGGTAGTAGGCAAAGTAGTTTGAATTTGTTCAGAAGTCAGGCTGAGGGCCACTGAAAAATTAATCCATCCTCTGGACCTGGCCATCTTCAGCAATGAGATAAACCAAATCAGTTCCAATAGAGCAGTAATGAACTGAACCAGCTACACCCAACGAAAGAACTCTGGGAGATGACTAAGAACCATTACATTGAATTCCCAATCCCTATATTTTTGCCTGCCTGCATTTTTTATTTCCTTCACAGGCTAATTGTACAATATTTCAGAGTCCGATTCTTTTTGTAGAGCAAAATAACAGTTTGGTCATGTATACTTATTTTGTATTTAATTTATACTTTAATATATTTAACATGTATTGGTCATCCTGTCATCTAGGAGAGGGGGTGGGGGAAAGGAGGGGAAAAATTGGAACAAAAGGTTTGGCAATTGTCAATGCTGTAAAATTACCCATGCATATAACTTGTAAATAAAAAGCTATTAAAAATTAAAAAATTAAAAAATAATAATCCATCCTCCTTAGGTCCCTTAATTCATTTTTCCTTTCTACTATTTTCTACTACTAAAGCCCACAGATTCTCCAGTATAATTGTCAATATAAGCATTCTTTTATCAATGGAATGAATGATAAGAACAGAAGTTCTCCTTTTAACAAGATTATAATCTTGGAGCACTTAAGGAAAGCTCCAAAGTATTATAATATGGTATTAATGTTAGCAATCTTGATCTTTTCTCCAACTGTCTTTTCTGGTGTGGTCTGTGGCTGTCACTTCCAGGAGCTGGAATTAATTATATGACCACCAGAGGGTGCTTTATATCTTATAGAGAACGGAGGTGAAAACAGAAATAAGTTTGTATACACACATAGCCACCCAAGTAGTGTGCCCTATTGGTACCTAAGGATTAACTACTATAAAGAGATTTTCAAAAGTGAAAACAAAGTCCTTTGAGTAATTATCACTTCATTTCCTATCTTGACAAAGCTTGCTAAAACAGAAAGTGCAAAAGTAAAGCCCAAATTGATGACATAGGAGAAGGATTTTTCCCAAAATGACATCTTCAAAGGAAAAAATAAATATATTAAGAATCACTTGCTGGGGACTTGAACTGGGTCACCCACACTCATCCCTGGACCATGGTACAAAATGATGCAGGGATCAGTATATTTAATGGTCCTTAAAAAAGCAATGAAATGATCATGACATCTTTGTTGTGGTACATGGAGGTGAAGAGTAAGAAAATTACTCAGTTTTAACAGAGGACCTTAGTTCAAATCCTAGCTTGTCCATTTATTACCTATAGGTACTCAAGTCATTTCATGATTCTGAGCCTCAATGTTTTTTCATCTAAAAATGAGGTTGAGATAAATGTCTTTTAGAACTAAGCTTGCCATGAGATATCTGTCTCTCTCTCTCCCAACTCATATCTTCTCTTTAATGGTATCTTTCTCTTTACTCTAGCTAAATCTGGTTATTCTGCTACACCCCCTATGAAAGTAACCTGCCAGTCAACAGCATACTTAGGCTTCATGGCATGTTCCTTTAATGGATTTTTCCAAACTCTTTTCATTGGTAACCCTATTGCTATTTTGACAAAATAAATAAATAAAAATGAAAAGATTTGACAAATGATTTTTCCTTCTCTTTCTCCTCCTCCTCTTCCTCCTCCCCCTTTTCCTTCTCTTTCTGAGAATGTGTCTGAGGTCACATTTGAACTCAGTTCTTCTGACTTCAGAGCTGGTGCTCTATCCACTGCTCCCTGGATTTATGATTTCTAAAGTCCCTTCCAGCTCTAAATCTATTATCTTTTTTTGTTGTTTATTTTTTTATTTTATAAAGCTTTTTATTTTAAAAAAATATATATATGCTTAATTTTCAACATTCACCCTTGTAAAACTTTGTGTTTCAATTTTTTCTCCCTTCTTTTCCCTCACCCCCTCCCTTAGACAGCAAATAATCCAATATATGTTACACATAAGCAATAATTCTATACATTACATCTATTATCTTATGACCCTCAAATTCTATTACTTTCTCCAAAAAGAATTAAAATAGCTATACTGTAAAGGCAAGAGTTCAAAATTTAGAATCAAAAGACCTGGGTTTTAATTCTGACTTTTCTACTTATGCTCCAAGTTATATTGGACAAGCCACTTCATCTCTCCAAGCCTCAGGTAAATATGTAAATATGAAGATTAAGTGCCCTTGTTGCCTCACCTATAAAATAGGGATAATAATGACACCTCCATCACAGGGATTTTATAAGGATCAAATGAGATATTTATACATAGTGCTTGGCACATAGTAAGTGCCATATAAATGTTTACACTCCTCCCTTCCCTTCACCACTATTCTCTCCAGAATCCTGAAGATTGTCATCTGATTTGTTGTTGTATCCTAAGGATTCCTGGGGTTTATAATTCACCCTGATACTGCATGAACCAGGAGATTTTTCCATCTGTCCAATAGGTGAACCATTAACTCTTCCAGTTAGAATGTAAGCTTCTTGAGAGCAGAATGTCTAGCTTTTTTTTTTTCTATTTGCATTCCTAGTATTTTCTATTTCTATTTGTATCTCTAGAACTTAATAAAGTGTCTGATATAATAAGCATTAATATAGGTGCCTTTACATTCCATCTGTAAACTATAAAGAACTATTCAGTTTGACAAATGTTTCTGAAATGCCTATTAAGTGTAAGGAGTTTTAATAAGAACTGAGAATATAAAAATAAAAACATTACTCCTGTTTTGAAGGAGCTTACAATTTAGTTGAAAGGAGGGGAATTAGTGAAATGGATACACATAATTCTAGTAGAAGTCAGAATCTACTAAAGTCCTATTCTTTTGCTTCATTTTGATGTTGAGAAAACTAGGTTCTTGAAGTCTGTGCCAGTAGGGAATGTATATGAAGTGACTTAAGTATCCTGTCCTCAACTATTAAAATGACTCCAGAGGAAGGAGTCCCCTCTATCCCAAGTAGCAAGTAGATCTGTACTTTCACCTTTAAATCTGAGTATCAGTCACAGGCAGGAACTTGTTTGAAAGTTTTCATCTAAACTTAGTTTTCCAAAAAGTGACTATTCTCATTAAGCTCATATGTAGATAGCATTGCATTTCCCCCCCCCCCAAAAAAAAAAATACTGGATAATCAGTTTTCAAGTTGTGCATGTACTTAAAGAACTGTATTAGTAGGACCTAGGTTGAAAGTCTAAACAGTGTGTATAACTGTGTGACCTTAGGCAATTCAAAATTCCTCTTTGAGTCTCAATGTCTTTATAAAATGAAGGGGTTGCTCTAAATTATTTAAAAGATTTCTTCGAGTTCTAGATTCTATGCTCTAATATCTTATAATCATAAACATGAATCAACCAATATATTGATTGTAGATTTCTGTTCACTAGACCAGAATCACAATTTTGTTCCTACATATGAGCCAAATACCTTTATTACAAGACCATGAATTTTACCTTCATTTAACCTTGACCAATTGTTCTGCAAATAAGCCCTTTGGGTCACAAAGTAAACAAAGAAAAACAATGTAGATGATTTACTACAACTCTGAGACTCCATTCATCTCCAAGTGAGGCAATAAGTATTGTAGTAACTAAAAATATAGAATTCCAAGGGAAACCCAAAAAAACGTAACTAATTTATTCAATAGACCTGCTAGGAACTTACTATGGACAATGCATTTCACTAGCCTATTCCCTTATAAATGTCGATATATATCCTTTTGGGTTTTGTCTTGGTTTCTCCAGTAACCTAGTATAATACTTTGCTTATAAATGCTAGATTCAGTAGTGGATAGAACACTGAACTTGAAGTCAGGAAGCTCTGAATTCAATTCTTGACTTGGACACTTACTGTGTGGACCCTAGGCAAGTCACTTAACCTATTTACCTCAATTTTCTTGTCAGTAAAATGGGGATGGAAATACCACCTAATTCAGAACTTTCAACTTTGTTAAAATATCAAATAAGAAAGCATATACAAGGCGCTTTGCAAATCTTAAAGCACTATGTAAATGCTAATTATTTGTTGCTATTAATCTATTTCTGTTAAATTAGGATGGGCATTGTAATGAATGAAAGAGGAGCCATTATTCTCAAAAGTTGAAAGTTCTACTTATCAGAATATTTATTATCCAAATAAATCCTATTATGCCACAGTTCTCTTTTATTGTCCTAAGTTTCTCTAATTATCCTGACCCAGTCCTGACTCAGTTTCTCTAATTGTTCTGCTTCAGTTTATAATTATCAGCTCAAAGCTCAGTCCTGGACACCCTCTTCTCCCTCTTTATCAGAATATTTGATAAGGATAAAAGATCTTATGTTTTAGAATATCAGAATGCCTCTCCCCATCCCAAGCTACTGGAATGTCAGATACTGTCTTATCAAGATGGCTCTCCCCTTGTCCAGGGTGCCTCCCCCTATTATGTTATCTTATCTTCTGAGGATCACCCTACCCTGTCAGAGTCCCGTTGCCACTCTCAGCATCCTGACTCCGCCCCTGCCTCAATCTACCCCCCTGAGTCTGAGCCATGTGTACATAGGTCATTGAGGACTCATGTTGTTTGCTGGATTCTTGAAGATGATAGTCTCATTCAGCCCTGGGAGCAAACCGTGGATCCATTTGGTCCCAGTAAATCTCTCCCTTTTACACAAATTATTAAATTGTTCTCTAATCTCTATCTTGTCTCAGTTTCTTGGGCATTACAATCCAAAGGAGTTTATCACAAAAGGTTAAGCCCACAAGTATTGGATAATTTCAATCTCATAAACTTTCTATTAGAACCAATTGGGTTTGTGATATTTATCAGTAGAGGAAGTCCCCTCAATGACAAAATTTTAAATCATATGAAGTGTTTAAATAAACAACTTGAAGTATTCTGATGCAGAGAGAGGAAATGCCAGTGTTCTGGAATCATAGCATCATGGATTCAGAGCTGGAGGGCAAACATTATCTCACCTTCCATCTTGTATCCCACCTTCTAGCACAGTGCCTACTACAGTGTCCCCTAAATAAGTACTTGTTGACTTTTTTATTTAGTGGTTGATGTGAAGGGCTCTTTTAGCTCATCAAACCCAAATCTTTCCTTTGCAAATAAGGAAACTGAGGCCAATAAGTGAATCAGATAAAATAACAATTTTTTTTAAATAGCACAGATGAAATTTAAACCCAGATCACTCATCTGAAGCTGGAACTTTTTTCACCACCTTCCTCGGAGTTAGTCAGGGAACTCAATCTCAGTGCCATAGAAGGAGTCCAGTGTTCTCTTTTAGACTCTTTATGCACAGAGTCCTTTCTACTAGAGCCAGAGATCATGTCCTGGAGGACTTACCTCTTTTAGTTCTGGAATGATTGCCCTGAGGCCCTGAAGGAAAGATTAATCAATGCTTCAGATGGTCCATTATATCTATGAAGTACTAGTCATGCTTTACTTTCCTTCCAGTCATCTTGTCTGGAACCTATATTATCCCTCCAATTCTGGGATATAATCAATATAAATAATGATAATAATAAATAATGAAAAACAATAAATCAATTGTAATCAAATCAATATTGCCATTGTGAATAGGAAAAAAGTGTCAATAAACACCACTATGACTTCACTCACCATCCCATAATTTTCCAAACCAAAATATCCCTGGATGGAGGGGGCACCATTACCCTATATGTGTGATGTCTACTCCTTTGAGAGCAGGGATTATCTTCAATTGTCGCCAAGTAAATATTTAATACGTATTTTTATTCATTCATTACTGCTATTATAGTTCTTCACATTTATTAAAGTAAAAAGCACTTCGTAAATGTAAAGTAAAAAAAAAAAAAAAAAGCATTTCCCTTACACCAACCTTGTTAGACAGATGATCCAGATAATATTATCCTCATTTCATAGATAAGTGAACTGAGACTATAAATTATTTGGCCAAAATCATATAACTAATAAAGTTCAGAATCAGAAGACCTAAGTTTAAATCCTGGATTCAAGTTCAGCCTTAACTTTTTATTATGCCGCAATGCTTTTTTCTCAGTTTCTAAATTCTAAACCGATATCAACTCCAACTTTTCCTATTCCAAGCTTGTGTATTAGTCTCTCTTCTCCAGTGATTTTACTTATAACAACAGGATTCAGTCAAATCAGCATTCTAGAAGAGGGGCCCTAGCATTATAAAGACAAATTATTTCTTTCCCCTCTCTAAGACTGATGATCTAACTTTATTAATTTTTTTTAAAATTGAACTTTATTTTTTCAACAAAAATCTGCTTTTTCTCTTTCTCCCATCCATCCCTTATACTGAGAAAATAAAAATAAATTAATAAAGAAGGAAGGGAGGGAGGGAGGAAGGGAGAAAAGAAGAAAGGAAGGAAGGAAGGAAGGAGAAAGGGAGGGAGGGAGGAAGGAAACTTTTGTTACAAACATATATATATAGTCAAGCAAAAAAAATTTCTGTATTAACTATGAATATACACACAAATATATATATATACACACACACACACACACACATACACATACATATGTGTTATGTCACCATATGCACTTGAGACAACTTTAAAAGATCTAAAAACCCTGAACAATTCAATGATTAACCAGGACACCAATGAGGAATTATGTTATCCAACTCGAGATAGAGATGGAAAAAATCAAAATATATAATAAGCTATATGTATTTTTAATATAGCTTATATGATAATTTGTTTTTCTTGACTATGTGTATATAAAGATTTATTTTTCATTTTTCCCCAGCGGTGGTCAGGGCAAGCTGTGGATTGAAAAGAGATAAATAAATAACTGCTTGTTAATTTAAAAAACAAAACAAAGTTTAAAATAAAAAAAGAAAGGGTCTCAGCTCTGGAATTGATAGACTAAAGACAAAGTCAGAGATAACTACTAATAGTGACACACTAAATAAAATTCAAACTATTTCACATACACACACACACAAAAAAAAAAAATCATGCAAAGCCCCTGTGTGTTCCCTACTCACTGGGAACTGATAAGTTTGGTTAATATACAACCTACAAATATTAATCACTGGAACACCCACAAAATAGCAGGAGATGTGAACACTATGTCATGAATGAGCACATACCCTTTCTGACCATAAGATCCACTTGCTTTTGGAGAAAGGCTTCTACTTGCACTCAGACGATAATCACTCTCATGACAACCTCCTTTCCATCCCCCTCCCTGCTTCCCCCATAATCTTTCCCCTCCCCCTCCACAGCTGGTCCAGGCGAGATCCTGAATCTCTTTTCCCATCAAACTCCACCTGGACAAGTGTGATTTGCTCTAATAAAAGCAAGCTCAACCCTGGGGAGCCTAAGCGAGGAACAAAGCTGATTTCACCTCTTTAACCCTGGAGCTAGGAAAACAGCCGAGTGCCAACTCCAGCCTTCCCTGGAGAATGACCAGGAGCTTTATCTCAGGAGCTGCAGGACCTCTTGGAACTTGTGCAGGAATGAGATAAATCCTTGTGCCCAAGAGGCTGCCTATTTATCTCCCAACGAATTACTTTTTTTCAGGGAAAGAGCATAAAAAAATCACAGCAATAATAGTAATAATAATAATAAAGTACAAAGTATACTTCATGGCTATTCCTCTAGGGAGGATGGCTGTGGCTGTTTGGGGTCTGCTGTTGTAACTTTGGTTAACAGCTGTGCCCCTGGACTGCCGGTCTCTCTCTGTGGATCCCAGAGCTTGTGTGTGACTGGAGAGATAGGGTTGAGACCTTATTTAGGAAAGAGTAAACAAATGATTAACTGTCTCATTAGTGACTGGGCTGGAGCAGGCATAATTCACATTATGAGGAGAGAAATGGCTCCAAGAAATTTTTATTATCTGTGATTTTTTTTAAAGGAAAATAAATGTGGGCCTTCCAGCACACTGGATTCTTGCACATGTCTCCACTCGACACATAGTCCAGGACAAAAGAAAGGGAGGATCAGGCAGAAATAAGAGAGGAATAGGAAAAGAAACAGGAAAAATAAAGGGTAAAAGGATAATAGGCATTGTTAACAAAGTTGAGGTTGATCAAAGAGTTTATTAAAATGGCTTCCCATTATTTCAAGGTTGAGCTGAGAGTATAGGCAGGTAAGGGCATGGCCATGGGTGAAATATAATGTACCTGATAGGAATATCAGATAGATGTTTATTCCAAGCCCTCTTTTCTGGTATTTTAAAAGCATCCTTGATGATTGAAGGAGGGAGGAGAAGGGGATTTAAGAAAAATACTGGATTAGGAGGGAAGTACGATTAAGAAGTGAGGCCTAAAGCAGGAGAGATTAAAGACAGAAAGATTAAAGATAAACAGACAGATAGATAGATAGTAGATAGATAGATAGATAGATAACTTATTAAGTATTTATTATGTGACAGAAACTGTGTTAAATGTTGGGGATACAAATACAAAGCAAGGCAGTTCCTGTCCTTAAAGAGTTTACATTTTAATGGGAAAAGACAATAAAGGGGCTGAGAGTTTGGAGCAGTTAGTGGTGAAAAGAAAGGGTAATCCAGAGAAAGGTTCCAGGAATGAGTGAGGTACAATACAGATGAAGTCCTCTTTCCTAAAATAGTGACTGCAGGGAAGGAGTCATCACAATTGGGGAGGGGGGTGGAAGGGAGAGGAGACAGAGACACAGAGACAGAGACAGATGGAGAGAGAGGGAAGGAGGAAGGGAGAGGAGGGAGCGAGAGAAGGGGGAAAAACAGGGGAAAGAAAGGCAGAGGGAGAGAAAGAGGAGACAGAGACAGAGAAGACAGAGAGAGAATCTGAGAAAAGAGACAGAAACAGAAAGAGACAGGGAGAGAGGGGGGAAGGAGGAAAAGAAAGAGGGGAGGGGAGGAGAGGGAGAAAGGGAGAAAAAAGAGGGATAGAAGGAGGGAGGAAAAGAGGGGAGAGACGGAGACAGAGGTAGAAAAAGACAAAGAGAAAGAAGAGAGATGGAGACAGAAAGAAAGGGGAGAAGGGGGGAAAATAGGAGAGAGGGACTGAAGAGTGGGGGAGAGAGAAAAAGAGAAAGGAATAGAGAGACAGACACAGAGAGAAAGAGAGCTCTTCAGCTTGTAGGAAACTGGGGAAACTCTTCATGAAAAAACTGATATTGTAGCTGGATTCTAAGGGATAATGGAATAGGAAGGGAAGAGAATTCTAGGCATAAGAAACATTTTAAGCAGAGACCCATAGATTAAATGATGGGAAGATATAGGACTTGTATACAAATCACTATTTTTTTAAAATTTCATTAAAAAAGGTATAAAGTGCTATGGAAAGTCAGAGGAAAGAGAGAAACAGACAAATGAACAGAGACAGAGACAATGTAGACATAAGGGAAATGAAGCTTAGCTGGCATCCTTCCTAAAATGGAGGTGCCAGGGTATAGAATCCTGCCATGGGTATACTCAGTAGGAGTGCACCTATTTAAAAAAAAAAAAAAAAAAACTACATAAGAAATGAAGACTTGGCTCAGCATTATCTTTGGTAATTTTGGACAATTTACTACTTTTTGTTTCTCAGTTTGGTGATTCATAAAATGCAAAAATGCTTGCCCTGCCTATCTTACAAGGCTGATATAAAGATCAAGTGAAGTAACAGGTATGAAACTATAAAGCATTATTAATAACTTGAGTATGTCAAGGTTTACAAAGGGCTTTCTTCCCAATAGCCCTATGAAGTGGGTGACTCAAGCATCCCCATCTTGCAAATGAGGAGCTGAGGTTGAAAGTGACTGTGACTTGCCTATAGTTACACAGCAAGTATGTGTCAGAGGCACCTATCAGGTCTCTTGACACAGTGTGCTCTTTCCAGGTACAATTTTAGCAGGAATGCTGAGATTCTAAGTATCCTTGTGGCAGAACTTCTTTCCCTTGTACCATTTAGGTTCTGCCTCCCTTCCTTTGATGCCAGGTCTCTCCTGATCAGAAAGGCAGGAATTCCTCCTTCTGCACCAAATTGTCTCTCTAGACATTTAGTGTTTTACCTCTGCTGTCCCTTTTATGTCCAGGCATTTCTAGTGACAGTCTTTGCTTCTGTTGCTGCTGCCACTGATGATAATGATAGTAACAACAGTTACTACCATGTTGATGGTGGCTACTATTATTCCTTCTCTTCCACCATCATCATCTTCATGTAGCTCTTTAAGTTTTGTGAAACACTTTCCTAACAATAACTATCTTTATGCCTCAGTTTCTTCATCTATAAAACGAGATTAACTTAGATGGACTCTAAATTTCCCTTTGACTCTATAGCCATAATCCTATAAGTCTATGGACCCTCTGAGGGCAGATGATAGAATAATTAGTTTCCCATTTTATAGGTGAGGAAACTGAGATTTTTGTTAGATAGCATCCTAATACAGTCTGACACAGGTCTCCTGTCTCCAAGTCCTGTTCCATGAGCTAACAGTCTATCCACTTTGCCAAGCTGCTGCTGCCCTCCCCTCCCAGCTTCTGATTCCTACTGTTTCCCAAACTAGTTTGTGCTGCCTTTAGAAACTGACTCCTATAGCCCCATATTTCAATGAGAGTGGAGGGGAGGGGAGAGGAAGAGAAGAGAAGGAAGGGGAGAGGAGGAGAGGGGAAAAAAGGGGAGGGGAAGAGCAGGGAGGAAAGAAAAGGAGAGGGGAGGAAAAGAGAGGGGAGGAGAGAAGAGGGGAGGACAGGGAAAGGGAAAGGGAAAGGGAAAGGAAAGGAAAAAAGAAAGATGTCACATCATGTCACGTCACTCTGGATTGAAATGTATCCATCCTATCCTGTAATTTGTGATTAATAATTTTAGATAAATTTATATTTTAATGTATTTAACATCTACTGGTCATCCTGCCATCTAGGGGAGGGGGTGGGGGGTAAGAGGTGAAGAATTGGAACAAGAGGTTTGGCAATTGTTAACGCTGTAAAGTTACCCATGCATATAACCTATAAATAAAAGGCTATTAAATAAAAAATAAAAAAAATAATTTTAGATAGATGAAAAATTTTTAGTGGGTCATTTTTCAAACATAAAAACAAGGAAGTTCAGATGGAAGTGAAAAGAAAAAAAGAAGGTAAGGATTTAAAAAGTACTAAAGACTTCCTGTAGAATATTTGTCATAGGAACACAAGGAAGAAACTACTTTAGGGGAAAAGTCATTATCTACTTAAAAGGAGATGAGATTGTTATTTATGAGTCTAAACATGTGTGTGACTGAGAACAACAAATACCTCATGTTATTTCTGGGTATATGGTCAGAATCAAGCAGACTTGGGGTCTTTCTTGGAGTCGAGGTGGATTTGTATCTGGATCTCTATATTTGCAAGCTTTGTGATCCTAGATAGGTCTTTTAACTTCTCTAAGGCTGTTTCCTTATCTATAAAATGGGACAAAAAGATGTGTTCATATTACTTCTTCTGGTTGATATGAGGAAAGTTCCCGTTGATCCAGCAGTGCCATTACTAGGCCTATATCCCAAAAAAAGATCATAAAAAAGGGGGAAAAGACCTACATGGGCAAAAATATTTGTGGCAGCCCTTTTTGTAGTGGCAAAAAACTGAAGCCTGAGGGGATGCCCATCAGTTGGAGAATGGCTGAACAAATAATGTAATATTATTGTTCTATAAGAAACAATTAGCAAGATGATTTCAGAAAGCCTGGAGAGACTTATATGAATTGATATTGCGTGAAGTGAGTAGAACCAAGAGAACATTGTACACAGTAAAAAGATTATGTGATGATCAACTGTGAGGTACTTGACCCTTCATCAATGAAGATTTGACTCTTTTCAACAATGAAGTGATTCAGGACAATTCCAATAGATTTGTTATGGAAAGTGCCATCTGAAATCAGAGAGATATCTATGGAGACTGAATGTGGATCAAAACATAGTATTTTCACTTTTTGTTGTTGTTTGTTTCCTTGGGATTTTTTTCTTTCTCTTGTTTTTTCCCTCGATCTGATTTTTCTTGTACAGCATGACAAATTTAGAAATATGTGTAGAAGAATTACACCATAATCTTTTTGGGATTGCTTGCTGTCTTGAGTAGGGGGAAAGAGGAGGAGAGGCAGAAAAATTTGGAACACAAGGTTTAGGGAAGGTGAACATTTTTCTATGTATTTAGAAAAATAAAAAACTACTTAAAAAAAAGAAAAAATGTGTGTAAACATTTAAGTGTCAAGAAAATGTCTCTCTCCAAGCCCTTCTATACAAGGCCCTAGCCCTCACACATTTTTAGAGCTGAAAGGACTCTTAGAAACTACCGAGTCCAACTCTCCCATTTGACCTATAAAGAACCTGATTGATGTCACATAGGCAAAAAGTAGAGCCAAGATTTGAACCAAATACTCATGACTGTAATTTAGTCAGTCAATTAAAATTTATTGTGTCTACTGTAGACTGACTAGATATAGTCATCTGGGCAAATCACCACCTTGCTGTTCTTCTCTGTGTTCCTCTAAGGCTCTGACAAGTCATCAGAAATATAGATGGGGTATGAGACTTTGTTAGTACAGAGGACTCCCAGGAGAGGAAACTCCCTCTCCCAAAGCAGGTTGGCACCTTTTCCACATTGTATAATATTAGTGAGTAAGCTAAATTACAGAGGGATTAACTGGTTTGCCTATAGCCATACAACCAGGCTGTCAGAGAGACCTGACCTGAGCCTTCCCGAATGAGGTCTCCTCTCTCTCTCTCTGGCACATCCCTGTTGCCTCTCACTAAATCATTAACAAGTGTTAATGTGAAATGTGGAGTATTCTAAATGAGGCATGTGTATTTTTAGACCTGTCATTTCAGGTAAGCAAGTAAAGAAGTGTTTGTAGAAGAAGCTGCAGGGATATTCTGTGGTCAGAATCAAATGAAGCCAGAAGAATGGGGCTTTCATGAATCCATGTTTTTCTAATCTCAGGAACAAAAGCTTTTTCAGTCCAGTAAAGCCCTCCATGTGACACTAGTTTTACCACCTGCCTGAAAAGAATTCTTTATCCACAGCCTCTCCTCCACATCCTTCCCCCTCCTTCCCTTCTACATTTCAGAAACCTCTCTTCCTCCCCCCAACAATTCTCCATTTTTTGAGTTTGTCCATTGTCTAGGTCACAAGGTCAGAGAGATTCATTCAAGCCAATGTTAGACAGCTTGATCTTTCTTGGAGGCAAATCTACTGACCGGCAAGGAAGTTGGTGTGTGTCTCACGGTTTCAGATCAATGGAGAGAGAGAAAGAGCACGTGGGGAAAGGAGGAGACATGACATATCAGACTGCAGCTTGGGAAGGCGGGTCTGGCAAACCTTAAAGACCCTGAGGAAGAGCCTTGGTGGGTGAGTCGCTAGAAGCCCCATCTGGAATTTCCAAGAGGTGAAGCAACGTGACTAGTTCGCTGGACATTCCAAGGTTAGAATCTGTCAATCAGGCAAACTGTCCTTTGCTTCTGCATAATTCTGACTGTATTCTTCCTAATGCAAGTCCCACATTTCTAATTTTCTCTTTTCCTTTTATTTTTCTTGTCATTTCATTCTTTCTCCTCCACTTCCTCATTTTTATACTCTTTTATTACATGCAAGAATATGCAAATAAATTCATGAGATCATACATTTAGAGCTCAAAGGTACACTTGGTACAAACCTCTTGTTTTACAGCTAGGGAAACTGAGACCCAGAAAATACAGTGCCTGAGAATACTACAAAGATTGTAAGTAGCAAAAATAGGATTTAAACCCAGACTCCCTGACTCCAATCCAGAATTAATCTGTCTGAAACCAATTTTTTTTTTTATTTAATAGCTTTTTATTTACAGGTTATATGTATGGGTAACTTTACCACATTAACAATTGCCAAGCCTCTTGTTCCAATTTTTCCCCTCTTACCCCCCACCTCCTCCCCTAGATGGCAGGATGACAGTAGATGTTAAATATATTAAGATATAAATTAGATACACAATAAGTATACATGACCAAACTGTTATTTTGCTATACAAAAAGAATCAGACTCTGAAATATTGTACAATTAGCTTGTGAAGGAAATCAAAAATGCATGTGGGCATAAATATAGGGATTGGGAATTCAATGTAATGATTTTTAGTCATCTCCCAGAGTTCTTTCTCTGGACGTAGCTAGTTCAGTTCATTACTGATCCATTGGAAATGATTTGGTTGATCTCGTTGCTGAGAATGGCCTGGTCCATCAGAACTGGTCATCATCTAGTATTGTTGTTGAAGTATATAATGATCTCCTGGTCCTGCTCATTTCACTCAGCATCAGTTCGTGTAAGTCTCTCCAGGCCTTTCTGAAATCATCCTGTTGGTCATTTCTTACAGAACAGTAATATTCCATAATTTTCATATACCACAATTTATTCAGCCATTCTCCAACTGATGGGCATCCACTCAGTTTCCAGTTTCTAGCCACTACAAAAAGGGCTGCCACAAACATTCGTGCACATACAGATCCCTTTCCCTTCTTTATAATCTCTTTGGGATATAATCCCAGTAGAGTAACACTGCTGGATCAAAGGGTATGCACAGTTTGATAACTTTTTGAGCATAGTTCCAAACTACTCTCCAGAATGGATTCGTTCACAACTCCACCAACAATGCATCAATGTCCCAGTTTTCCCACATCCCCTCCAACATCATCATTATTTTTTCCTGTCATCTTAGCCAATCTGACAGGTGTGTAGTGGTATCTTAGAGTTGTCTTAATTTGCATTTCTCTGATTAATAATGACTTGGAGCATCTTTTCATATGACTAGAAATAGTTTCAATTTCTTCATCTGAGAATTATCTGTTCATATCCTTTGACCATTTTTCAATTGGAGAACGGCTTGATTTTTTATAAATTAGAGTTAATTCTCTATATATTTTGGAAATGAGGCCTTTATCAGAACTTTTGACTGTAAAAATATTTTCCCAGATTATTGCTTCCCTTCTAATCTTTTCTGCATTAGTTTTGTTTGTATAAAAACTTTTCAGTTTGGTATAACTGAAATTTTCTATTTTGTGATCAGTAAGGATCTCTAGTTCTGCTTTGGTCATAAAGACCTTCCCCTTCCACAGGCCTGAGAGGTAAACTATCCTGTGTTCCTCTAATTTATTAATAATCTCATATTTATGCCTAGGTCATGAACCCATTTTGACCTTATCTTGGTGTTCAGTGTTAAGTGTGGATCAATGCCTAGTTTCTGCCATATTAGTGAAACCAAATTTTACAACTGCCCCTAACCAAATCTCCATTCTGACTCTCCGGTAAAGTATTCAAAGGCCACAACAATCTCATTTCTCCCGTCTGTAAGTGCCTCTCCCTTCACAAAGCCTCCTTCCTTTTCCAAGCTGCTGACTCTCCTGCTTAGCTCTCATTTTTTCTTCCTCATTTTTTCTTCCTCTTCTCTTCATTGCCTTTTGAAGCCTTTTAGGAGCGTTTCCAAGAAGCCCCTTTGAGCCTGAGACCCATTTATCGCCCTTGTTGGGATTGCCTCTATGAACATCCTGCCCTCTGAGTTTGCGTTTTTATCTGCCCTGTCATCATAGCAACTTTCCGTGGTCATGTCCTTTTCTGCTTCTTGCTCATTGTCTTGTGGGATTTCCTCTTCTTTACTTTTAAGGTGGAGTTCTGATCCTGAGGCCTAGGGGACGCTCTCTCAAGTTTCCTGTGCAGCCCTGAGCCTCTACTTGAGCACAGCGCCCCCTTGTGTTTGTAGGGAATAGCTTTGCCGGCTCTGTTCAGAGGGGCTGGGACCGGAAGCTGCCCCTTATCACGCTCCTCTGCCGAGGGGCTTAGTTGCTGATCTGCTGTGATTAAGACCCTCTCGGGGCTTTCCCAGAGCCCCCCTTTTCGCCCCAGGGAGCCTGAGCTTTCCTGAAGTTTCCCCACTCTACCTTGAGCCGGAGAGGCGTTTCCTTCCGTCAGACTCGGTTCCTAAGCTTCGTTTCCTGTGGTTTTGGAGGGAAACGGGAGGAGCTCGAGCAGCTTCCGGTTTCACTCCGCCATCTTGGCTCTGCCCCTGGAACTCCCGCTTCATGAGTTCTCATTGATCATTTGGTTCCTATTTCTGTCCCCAGTTCCCTCTCTTCCCTTTGCCTCTACATTCAGTCACCAAAGTATTTCTCCCACTCATCTTATCCGTCTCCTCTCTCCCGCTACTCCCTTAAATCAAGGCTTAGCCACCTCCTTCGCTGGCTTACGATGGCGCCTGTTTCTCCTCTAACCCTTTCCACACGGTGGCGCCTGTTTCTCCTCTAACCCTTTTCACACCGGTGGCGCCTGTTTCTCCTCTAACCCTTTCCACACGGTGGCGCCTGTTTCTCCTCTAACCCTTTCCACACCGGTGGCGCCTGTTTCTCCTCTAACCCTTTCCACACGGTGGCGCCTGTTTCTCCTCTAACCCTTTCCACACGGTGGCGCCTGTTTCTCCTCTAACCCTTTTCACACGGATGGCGCCTGTTTCTCCTCTAACCCTTTCCACACCGGTGGCGCCTGTTTCTCCTCTAACCCTTTTCACACGGTGGCGCCTGTTTCTCCTCTAACCCTTTCCACACGGTGGCGCCTGTTTCTCCTCTAACCCTTTCCACACCGGTGGCGCCTGTTTCTCCTCTAACCCTTTCCACACGGTGGCGCCTGTTTCTCCTCTAACCCTTTTCACACGGTGGCGCCTGTTTCTCCTCTAACCCTTTCCACACGGTGGCGCCTGTTTCTCCTCTAACCCTTTCCACACCGGTGGCGCCTGTTTCTCCTCTAACCCTTTCCACACGGTGGCGCCTGTTTCTCCTCTAACCCTTTCCACACGGTGGCGCCTGTTTCTCCTCTAACCCTTTTCACACGGATGGCGCCTGTTTCTCCTCTAACCCTTTCCACACGGTGGCGCCTGTTTCTCCTCTAACCCTTTCCACACGGTGGCGCCTGTTTCTCCTTTAACCCTTTCCACACACCTCCAACCAATTCATCTTCCTCCCCGAAGCACCATTCTGATCGTGTCACTTCTTACTCAAAAAACGTCCGTGGCTCTTCAGTGTCTACAAAACGCAATCCAGACCCCTTGGTCTGGCGTCCAGATCTTCCCACCATCTGCATCTGAGCGACCTTTTTAGTTTATTTCCCACTGCGGGCTTCCTCCAGAGACTTCCACAGACCTTAGGCTTCCTCCAGGGAAAACTCCTCCCTAACATGCTCCCGTACTTCCCTGTTTTGATCACGATATTTTCTCCCTTTGGGATGCCCTCCGCATCTCCTCTCCTTGCCAAAATTCTACCTATTCTTCTAGACCTAGAAGAAATATCAATTCTATTATGAATCCATCCCTGTTTCCCCCAATCAGGTGTAATCCTTCCTATCACCAAATCCCCATAGCATTTTACATTTCTTTTAAAACATATCACATTCTATTTTTCAATATAGACATTTGAGTCTTGTCTCTCTGCTCCCACCCCTGCCCCCACGCCACTAAATTTCAAGCTTCCTTAGAGCACAGATCATGTCTTTGCATTATTCACCCTTATGATATCCAGTAGGTGCTTGGAAATGTTTCTAGATGAATATTGAACCTTCTTGCTTCTCTGGGTAATGAAGAGGAAAGGCATTTACGATGTTGTTCTATTACTGTGTTCATTTCAGGTATTCTCATTTTCGAAATTCAACATACTAGGTGTTTTCCTAAATGACAGCAGTTTCTTTTAAAATTGAATTCACCAGTCTTATATAGACCAGTTCAAAGTCACATAAGCAGAACTTGTAAAACAATAAACACAGTGATAAAAACAACAAAAATGAAAATGACAAAAACAAACAAAAAACCATGCTACATAAATATAATGTCCAAGTTTGCTTCCTGAAAATAAGAGAAAATGCATCTGGCTTCTCCCTTTTGCAGAACTGGGGAACTAAAGTGTAGAATATTGCATATATTGTCATTCAAAGTCAATGTGATGATTAATTTTGCTATTGTTTTTTTTTCTTTTTCTTTTAATCTTTGTTGCAAAGTATGACTCCCTGGATAGGGAAGAAATATATTTGGAAATAAAAATGACACTAAGATTTTTTTAATTATTATAAGATAAAAATGAATTTCTCATTTAAGAGAGACTTCTCAAAAAAAATAAACTCTGAAAACTCTCAAAATTCAATAAAGAGTAGTGAAAGAAAGTTCCATAGAAGTGAGTGCTGCTGCCTGATGCTAATGTCATTGCAACTACAATCCCCAGAACTCTCCTGTGACTGACACTTACTCCAAGTGCCCCAAAGGAAAAAAAAATAATAATAACCCAGAGTTGCAATTTATCTTCACAAGGTCAGCCTATGCAAGCACAACCTTCAGATGTCTGGTCAAGGTTGGTGGATTAGAATTTATTTCTTTATTGTTCTAAATGGTTTATTGCAGAATTGTTTCCAAGACAGTGCCCTTAAGTCTCTGCACTCGATTTAAACACTGTGGATGCACAGAAGCCTTTTGGGGGACCAGGAAAAGAGGGGAGAAAAATGAATTGAGCTAGAGATTCATAGCAGGTGGCTTGGAGGTATAGATATCCCTAGGAGGAATGCCTAACAATTTTATTATCTCTCTCCCTTAAATCTATAAAGCAAGATTGCTGGCAACTTGGGGGTATTGGGTCCTAGTCCTGTCTTTGATTCTGATTATATAATCTTTGGCAATTCATAACTTTTTTTCTGGACCTTATTTTCCTGATTTATAAAATTAAAAGGTTGGACTTAATGTTCTCTAAAATCTTTGAAAGTTCTGACATTCTATCAAAGAATCTTAAAGCAAACCTTCATGAGAGGGGTATCCTGGAGCACACCAAGGAGGCTAGTTGGCTGGACTTTCTGAGGTTAGAATCTATTGAACAGGAAAAATAACTCCCTCTCCCCCCTCCTTTCTCTCTCTCTCACTCTGTCTGTCTCTGTCTATCTCTGTCTCCTCTGTTTATCTCTGTCTCTGTCTACCACTCACTCTCCCTCTCTGTCTCTGTCTCTCTCTCCCTCTCTCTCTGTCTTGCTCTCTCTCTCTCTCTCTCTCTCTCCCTTCTCCTTTTGTTCAAGTCCCAAAGCTCATACAAATCCCCAAGAGTCAAATGCTAATTTTTCATCATAAGAAATTGACAAAGCTACAAATCAGGGCTTGATTTGTTGTTTTGTTTAAAAAGTGATGGGGGAAAATGTTTATAAGGCAGGGATTAAACTGAAAAGTGAATCATGCTTGTACCTTTTTCCAAAGTCTACTTGTTAAATTTTCTCCAGCATACCCGTGCTTAGAGAGAAAAAAAAAATCTAACCTTTTACCAAAACTAAGAATTCCTTCTTCAAAACTTACCATCCATGTGACCTTGGGGGAAAAAAAAACCTAATCTCCTTGTGCCTCTGTAAAATGAAAGATTTGAAGTAGATAATCTCTAAATTCCCTTCCAACTCGAAATCTATAATCCTATGATCCCATGGACATTTCTCACAATAGTCAACTAGCTTTCACTATAAATATTGCAGGTGATTCTTGGAAGAAAATAAGAAATTTCTTTACAAAATATAGTTAAAAGATCTTCAAATGTATTTAGAAACCAAAGACCCTAAAGGCTGTGCCTCATATCTCCTGGATTATTCCTCACCTCCAAATCCTACATATATACATATATATATATATATATATATATATATATATATATATATATATATATATATCCTCCTCTATACACCACCATTCAAGCCTGGTCTGAGCTGTTGAGGGTAGATAGGGCTCAGTTGAAAGGAGAGAGTAGTAATCAGAAAAAAAAAAAATTCCTATATGTATGTTAATGAGGGGGAGAGGCTGGATTTAAGAAGGGAGATGTTGATAAGGTGATTATTGATCCATTCAATTTCACATTTCAATTTAAGAAATTGCTCAGCTTTCAAATTCTGAGTAGCCCTAATTACAGGTAACAAAGAAAACAAGATATAAGGATATGATTCTTCCTGACTTTGAGTATTTTATTTGCATAGGAAAGGGTCAGGAACAGGTTTAGGATTGGCAGAAATAATGTACTTGCTTCTCTTCATGGATTGTCCTTGTCTTTTTCTCTGCCTACTTCACTGATGTAGGTTAAATGGAGGAGCTGAAAGTTTAAAAGCAGGGAAGCAAATCTTGCCAGGAACTGAGTTGTGGAGAGTTCAGAAGAGAATAAGGTTTAGAAAAAGAACACAGCTCTTGAATTAGTTCTTCAGTTTTTCCTCCTGTCATTCTTGTAAAATGCAACAAGGCAAAAGGTAATTTCTCTTCTCTATCCCCTTCTTTCATCAATCTCTCCTTGTAGCATAAGTACATATCAGCTTACAGAGGTAGAGGTAGAAGTAGAAGTCATAAAGTTAATTGGTACCCAACCGTTTCTAGACTCTTCATATATGTGTTATTTCTACTATACCATCATATTTCTGGGAAATACCCTTATTTCTCTGCCATCCTATGCAGTATTTTGTCATTAAAAAGTAGAGAGAAATCAGTCCCAGAAATTCCCCCAAATTATCAGTTAACTAATTGGCAGAGTCAAGAGGCAAAGCCAATCCTCTGGGATAATAGTATACCAATATATTCATTCATAACAATAATTTTGTAATGAAAATATACCATAGGTCTTCATCACTTTAATACAGATAGCAATTCATTCATACTCTCACCTCGAGAAAATCTTATTGATATCTTCCCATAAACCATCTTATAAAGAGTTGTTGAGGTCTTCTCCTAGGTCTCTTGACATTGCTTCTCTTTCTTGATATGTATTTTTTTCATAGAAGAACTTGTGAGAACTGTTCCCCAATTTCCTATGACCCGATATGACCCAAGGCCATTGTTCCACCACTCCTAAGCATGTGGGTACAAATGCAGCAGATGGGATGTCCATCTGTTGTCCCTTGCTCTTGCTATGAGATTAAACCCATCTCTTTTTTTGGTCATGCATCTCCTTGATGATATCTTTTATTTTACTTATGCATGATTTGTCATGGGTTGGTTGGTCTACTTGTCTTCTCTCCTCACTCTAATCCATCCTCTGCTCACTTGCTAAA
Source organism: Sarcophilus harrisii (assembly GCF_902635505.1). Taxonomy (NCBI): domain Eukaryota; kingdom Metazoa; phylum Chordata; class Mammalia; order Dasyuromorphia; family Dasyuridae; genus Sarcophilus; species Sarcophilus harrisii. The sequence goes on from NC_045427.1 coordinate 300,909,099, forward strand.
TTGATCTTCCCAAAACATGTATGGTCATGTCATCTCTCTATTCAATAAACTTTATTAGCTCCCTATTACCTCTAGGATGAAATAGAAAATCTCCCATTTGGTTTTTAAAACCCTTCATAACTTGATCCCTTCTTACTTTTTTAGTCTTCTTACGTCTTACTCCCTATTCATGTATTTTGTAATCCAGAGATATGGATCTTGTTGTTCTTTGAACATGACATTCCATCTCTCAACTCCAAGTATTTTTCTTTGGCTGTTCTCAAATCCTACAATCCTCTCCCTCCTCATCTCTGCCTCCTGGCTTCCCCAGCTTCCTTTAAGCTAAGGTAAAAGTCCTACCTTTTTGCAAGGAGCCTTTTCCAGTCTTTCTTAAACTTAGTACCTTCCCTCTGATATGATCTTTAATTTATTCTGTGTATATCTTGTGTATCTAGTTATTTGCATGGTGTCTGCCCCTTTAGCCTGTGAATACCACACACAGAAGCATTTAACATGTGCTTTTTGACTTCACAAACCTTTCATCATCCTACCCACCATGTGTTTCTCCATTGCCCTTTAAGTGACACATGACTTGGCTTCCTCACAGATTGTAGTATTCTACATTTTGCAGCTATATAGTATTACTGAAATGAAACTGGTATTTAAAAGTTCATTTTTGTTTTAAAGAGAAGTCTGGAATTATTAAAAGTGCTACACATTTTTCCTAATGGAAGAAAACCTACTCTATTCCTCCAATTCTAGGATGATAGTCAATTCTGAGGTTCACATGGCCAATTCTTTTTCTGGGCCCTGTTTTCCAAATAAAAAGCCACATATTATGGGAAATTATAATAAATTACATAAATGATTTTTTTGAATTCCATATTAGAATGTGGGATTATGAGAAGCAATCAGAGGAAGCTATAATAACAATATTATCTATCAAATAACAAAGTAACAAAATAAGATAACATTTTAAAAGTGTTTAGCATACTTTAGGTCCATAGGAGGTACTTAATGTTTATTCCTTATACACACACACACACACACACACACACACACAAGAAAAAGACAAAGGCAGAAAGCACTTAATAGTCAATAGAGATGAATGATGGATTTATGCCTCTTCATAACTCTGAGGAAAGTGGGTGTCCTAGAAAGTTGTATTTTTTTTATCCCTATTATAAGACAAATAGTGAACAAAATTTCTGCTCATTTGGGAAAAGAGTGGGATTCTTTTGGGCACTGCATCAGAGTTGAAAAATATGGGGTAGGATAGAAGAAAAAGAAGCCAGGCCCCAATTAGAAGCTCTAAGAATACCTACCATGGGAAACTCAATGTAATTGAGTTACCTCGGGGTAACCAGCCTGAGACACCAGGCAGAGAATGTTTAGAGAAGGTAAATGAAGTATCATCATGAGAAAATAAGATAAACCACTAATGCAGGGTTGAAGAGATATTGCGGGCACTATCTGCTGGGACCTGAGAACATAGAAAGCTCAGCTGATATGAAACACCTGAAAGGTAAGACAGTCCTCAACATGAATTCTATACAATAAGAACCCTACCCATTGTGGACGCTAAGTTTTTGTGAGTATAGGGACAACATATTAGAAAAAGGTATTTCACTGGTAGGTACTGATATTTTTTTCTAGAGGCTCTAGTATTAGTTGTATTTACTTTCTTTGAACTGTAAATAACTATTTTTATTCTTTAAGCCAGTGAGCCATTGTACTTATAAGAAGAGGTGATGATTCTACCCTGGGAATAAGTTAGAAACTGAAGTTCCCAGATTATCTAAGTGAGGGCAAATAAGTCAGAGGAGTGAGAAGTTTCCAAAGAACATTTGGGCCCATTATATTAGAAGGATCCTGACTAAAGTGAAAGAACTGGACCCTATGGACTCTGGTGACTCCTTCCAACTGTGATATGTGATTCTTCATGAAAAACTATGGAATAAGGGCTCTGCTCTTTATTCAGAAGTAGTAGAACAATAAAGTCCACGGGGCTGATAAAAGCGGGGGTGGCAAAAACAGAAAGTTCTACTGTCTTTCCTTTTTTGCCAAGATAATACCAGTGCTAGACATTCACTTGGGCTTAGCTAAGAATTATAAATTAATGTTCTAATTTTTACTTCTAAAGGCATCCCTTCCTTCTGCCAATCCATTTTGCTCTTACTCTTCTCCCACCTTTGTGACATTATCAGTGAATTGTTTAGCTCCAACAGAACAGAGCCTTCTGAACCTATCCTAAGATGCAATATATTTTTATTTTTTTCCCCTCCTTCTCCAGCTTTCCAGAGACACAAAAATTCTGGATTCATTCTCTTGGACTCAGGTAGAGACCTGCATTAAAAAGACTTCAATCGATCTCTTAAATAAAGTTGGCAAAATATTTCACTTACTCGAGGCTTTCCAATCCCTAATGCAGTCAATCTGACTTCTTTTCTTCTGGCTTTGCCACAGGAACCAAGATTTCGTCTCCCAATGCCTTAGCTAGACTCACAATAAATTCACTTAGAATTTGCACATAACTTTCTGTCAGCAAACTTTACAGATTGTAATTTCCACAAAGGAAAGGACAAGTCTCATAATCCCTGGCTCCACAATTGGAGTAGCTGAGAAAAAGAGAAAGGAACTGACATTTCATATGATGCTTTAAATTGGAGTGGCCAGGACTAATCACTAGAATCATAGTACCTTTTTCTTCCCCAGAGACTCTTGTCTTAATGTGAAAAACCCAGGCAACCACTTACTCTTGCCCCTTTTTGCTTGTCACTAATCCTCTTACTAGCTCTTTTTGGGGGATGATTTCTCCCCTTCCAAGATCTTTCTTCTCTTCTCCTGCCATTTAGAGCCTTCCTTTGGCTTCTGTCCCTCTGCCCCACTGTATTCTTCACTTCTAGCTCCAAATAACAATGGCTAGATTCATCATATTTCAACCAGGACCAGCAGCAAGCACATTTTTTATAAGGGCTATTCCTACATACCTTATTTGTGCTGCCTTGTATCTTGGTGCATATTACTTACTTCTAAATATTCTATTTTTTGTTCTTTACTCTTCTTTTTTTCAGTCTCAGCTTTCAGAAAGACAATGTGGAATAAGGATATTAGAGCTAAAAGGGAATGTGGTATTAGCAAGTATTAGAATTGGTTGGGAGGACCTGGGCTTGAATTCCACACCAGATGCTTATCGGTTGTGTGATTCTGGGAACATCAAAATCATTCTGGTCTCATTTTCCTTACCTGTAAAAGAAAGGGTTGGACTCAAATAGCTTTTAAGTTCCCTTTTGGCTCTAAATCTATGATTGTATGGTCATGTAAACCAATTCCTGCTGAAGGAAATTTAGAGATCATCTGTTCCAACACCCCTGATCACAGATAGTTGTTGTCATTCAGTTGTTTCAATCACTCTGAGTCTTCACGTTATGATTTGCTGTTTTCTTTGCAAAGATACTAGAGTCGTTTGTCATTTCCTTTTCCAGCTCATTTTACAGATGAGTAAACTGAAGCAAGCAGGGTTTGTTCAGTCACACAACTAGTAAGTTGACCTGACTTCAGGGCCCATTCATTGAACCACCTAGGTGCTCATATACATAAGTATTATGAGGCTCAAATGAGTGAATAGATAGATGTAAAACACTTTGCAAATATCAAAGTACTATATAAATGCCAGTTATGATTATTATTATTATTCTAGAGTCACCAGGCTGGTAATAACTTTATTTCTGAATTCTACTGTATTTCTGTTGAACTCAAACAATATTTATAGAGCCATACAATAATATGCTGGTAAATGTTTAATAACTGGGCTCTATGGAAGAAAAAAATGTATTCACACATGCTTTTAAATTTAATCTGCATTATCAACACTTTCTTCAATTTAGACAATCAACAAAACAAGTTAAGCTACATTTATAATCTTTTTAGATTTCTGACCTGTAAATTTAATAATGGCCTCTTAAATGCAAGTTAGAAGTGGCTTGTCCTTGTTTGACAATTAAAAAAACAAATAGGGCTGAAATTATTTTATCAATTCAAATGTGGAAACCCAGCCCTGCTACTGATCAACTGCAAGTCCTTAGGCAAGTTTCTTAAATTTATAAATAAGTCATTTAACCTCAGCTTCTTCATTTGCAAAATGGATTATAACAATAGTTCCTAACTCTCAGAGGTATCCTGAGGATCAATTGAGCTCATCTGTAAAAATGAAGGGATTGGACTAGATTGCTTCTAACGTCCCTTCCTGCTCCAATCTTATCACCCTATGATCCAAATCAACAAAGATTTATTAAGTTTCATTATTATAAGCAAATACTAGAAATGCAAAGTTTATAATGTAAGATCATAGAATTTAGGGTCAGAATGGCCCTCAGATGTAATCTTGTGAGAGATGGTAAGTAGTCATCTCTTTATAAAGGGGAAAATGGGGAAAGAGAAGTGAGTGACTTGACCAAAATCACACAGATAAAGAACAGCATAGGAACAATTGTGTGACCTTGGCTAGTCACCTAAACCCAATTACTTTAGTTCCCTCATTTGTAAAATGTACTAGGAAAAGGAAATGACATTACTCGGGTATCTTTTCCAAGAAAACCTCAAACAAAATCACAAAGAGTTGAACACAACTAAAAAACAACTAAACAACCCAGTTTCTGGGTTTAAACATTTGGACTCTTGTAACTTCTGTACAAGAAACTCCCATGACTCCCTATTACCTTTAAAATAAAAATCATATTTCTCTGACATTTGACACAATATGAAACAATATATCTTCAGCTTTTCTTTTCAGCATTGTATATTACTTCCTTGTCACAAGCCAAACTGTTCTAGCCAAACTGCCTTCTATTCTTTATCCACTGTCCACCATCTTCTGCTTCTCTCTATGCTGTTTCTCATGCCTGAAATGCACTTCCTCCTCACCTCTGCTTCTCAGACTCCCTAGCTCCTTTCCAGGCTCAGCTCAAGGCAACTTGCTACAAGAGGCATCTCCTGATTGCCCTTAGTCTCCCCTTCTGAATAATTTATATAGTTTTTTTAATTGTTGTTCATAAGTCTCCAGGACCTAGCATAGTTCCTGAAACATAAAAAGTTGTGGGGGTTTTTTTGTTTGTTTTAATTCTGGTTGAACTAAATTGAATTTGTACCTTACGATGCCAGAAATTAGCTGACTCATCCAATGGTATCAATCTATCAATTAATAAATAGTTATTAAACACCTACAAACTATAAGAGGCAGTTAGCTAAAAGAATGGAATCAAAATTATTATACCTAGAGTCAAGAAAACTCAAATTGAAATGCAGCATCAGACACTTAACTTACGGTGTGACCCTGTGTAAGTCATTTTAGTACCATCTGCCAAAATTTCTTCATCTATAAAATAGGCTACAATAATAACATCTAACTCAGTGGGTATTTGTAAAGCATTTGACAAAACTTAAAGCACTATATGTCATCACTATCATCCTCCTCTTCCTTTTCCTCCCCATCCCCAATGTTGTTTGTGTGTCTGAGATTGAATTAAAACTCAAGCCTTGTGGCTCCCAAAATCAAAAGTGATCTCAGAAATTTCCCTTTTAACCATGTATCTAAATCAGGCAAATATTTCTAAATAAGACTTTTCTTTAAAGCTAAGATACATGTACTAAACCTTTCTAAGACTTGAAAGAAGCTTCCCCCCCTTCTCCTTATTCTCCTTGGAGCCCAGAATTACATTTCCTATAACAACACAGGAAGTATCTTCTCTCCAGGAATCAGGTACTCAGGTCTCTCACGTGGTACATATTAATACTTTCTCAGGCCTTGACCACAGGCCAAATGTTACATTCACAGCTAATTTCCTATTAATTAGGTGCTGCAGTTATTCAGTTAAATGTATAATGGGAGCTAGACAGGAGCCCTGGAGTTCAAAAAAAAGACATTGAATATGGTACAAGCAGTGGCTGGGTGGCCGCAGGGTTAGGGAGCACATAATTTAAAATGTCGGCTCTCAGAGAAGCAAAATAAGCTATTTCTGGAAGCTACTTGTTCACTGTTAAAATCATTATTCTCTAATCTCATACAACACCTTTAGCATACTGTTCAACCTGATCTTATTCTATTCTCCTAGGGTACAAAGAAAAGGAAAAAGCAAGATGGGAATCAAAAGTAGAGCATATATGGTTTCAGGACCTGTTCCAGGATTCCCTTGTTTTAATTAATACTGGAACAGCTAAGATATCCAGTGGATAAAGTGCTGGGCCTGGAATCAAGGAGACCTGAATGCAAATCAGGCCTCAGATACTTAGTAGTTGTGTGACTCTAAGAAAGTCACTCCTTATTTACCTCAGTTTCCTCATCTGTAAAATGAGCTGGAGAAGGAAATGACAAACCACTCTCCAAGATCTTTGCCAAGAAAATCTAAATGAAGTCACAAACATTCAGACATACTGAAATAACTAACAATTGATCTATTAGGACAGATGTTCTGGGATCATAAAAGACTTGAATGAAACTACTGAAAGCCAAAGTACAAAGGATTTTTGAAAGCCATCAATCTAAAGAAACCATAAGAGGTTCAATTTATCCATTGCATCATCATCATAAGAGTATAGATTTGGAGCTAAAAGCCAGAGTTCAACCACCTCCTTTATAAATGAAGAAAGTAAGGTAACACTGCTTAGAAAATGCCTGAAATAGGATTTAACTCAGGTGTTCCTGACTCCATATCCCACCTTCTGTCCACTACTATCTACTGTGGCTCATGTTTGGGCTTCAGGGTAATTCAATGGGGGTTCAACGTGCTAATTTGAGATGGCAAGCATACTCCATCAACAGCAGAGGTTCTGAAACTTTTGGGGGTCATGTACCTCATTAGTAAAGCCTATGGGCACCTTAGAATAATGTATTTAAATATACAAAGAATTGCTAAATTTCAATTAGAGATTAGGAAAAATTAAAATGTAATTTCTGCCTCCTCCCCCACCCAAACTCTCTGACCCATGACATCTATCCTTACTTTATAGAATATTGTGGACTAATCAGATAAATCTAAAATTCTCATCAGACATAGTCAAAATTTCTTAACCTGTCCCAAAGCATAGGTGTCCTGCTCCAGCTAGGAAGCACAGTTTAAACTATTGCTCTGGGGGAGTCTCCAATTACAAATACTTTTTTTTTCCTAAATGTACTACAGAACATTTCCTCCTGCACTTTGAAATTCTATCATAAATAATTAAACTAGACAGCTTGTCCAAAGAAGCGAACAGGCCTACATCAAGAGGACAGTGACCTTAATTTTTTTGGTTTTGCACAAATCTGTTCACACATTTGCTAATTCCAATAAACAACCTCATTGCCCCATCTCTCTCCTCCACCTCTGCTGTATAATATACTTGGTATAAGAACTATTACTTTAGCATTTCATGACCCACGGGTGCAGACAGCAACCAACTAATTATAACCCATACCCCAAAATCTATTTATTTAGACCAGGTTCAACCATAGGGGCTTCTCAATCTCTTGAGTTCATACTGTCACATAGGGTTTTCCCTATACATATATATCTAGTTAACTTGGCACAGGAACTTAATATTTTTTAGGAATTCTTCATTTTCAGGTTTATTAGTCCATGAATTCCTATGCTGGTTCAGGAACTCCCTCATTGTTATTCCATTGTTCCACTTTGTTTTCCTACATCTCCCAGCTGGGCCCAGGAACTCCTCATTAATCCACAGCTGCCTCTACCCATGGTAATCTCTAGGGAGATGGGGGTGCTGGTTCCCTGGTATATGATTCTTCAAAATGACTTTAAGGATGTGTAGTTTCATGTCCAGGGAGATTCCAAGGAAATGGCTTCTCTCTGGATAGCTAATCTCAGCTTTCTTCTCTAACTTTCCTTTCTTTTCTAAGGAATCAAATACAAGGCTAGCTATAATTCAGTCAATCAATCATAATGTGATGTGAATGGACCAAAAAGACCCAGGTCTTGGCCAGGTTTGAAGCAAAAATATCATCCTCCCTTAACCATCATTTAAGTCCAATAGATTCCTATTACCTCTAAGATCAAATATAAATCCTCTATTGAAGTAATATAGTAATCTTGTATTTGACAAGTGTAAAAATGTAAACTTGTGATAAGAATCCATTATTTGGTAAAAAAAAAATATTAAGAAAACTATAAAGCTGTATGGCAGAAATTGGGCATGGACTAATATCTTATACTATTTAATAAAACTAGGTCATCATGGATACATGACAGATAAAAAGGGAGATATTACAAGAAAATTTTAAAAACATTGAACAGATTGCTTATCAGACTTATGGACAAGTAACAATTTATGAATAAACAAGAGAGAAAACAGAGTGAGGTGTAAAATGGATAATTTCAAGTATGTTGAATTAAAAAAGGGTTGTACAAATAAAACTAATATAGGCAAGATTAGAGAAAAGCAGAAAATTGGGAACAAATTTTTATAGAAAGTTTCTCAGAGAAGGTCTCATAACTCAAATAAATAAAGAACTTTGTCAGTCTACAAGAATATATCATCCCTCAGTTGATAAAAGGTCAAAGGATATGAACAGCTGATAAAAAAATCAAAACAATGTGTATTCATATGAAAAAAACCTCTAAATCACTATAGATTAGAGAAATACAAATTAAAATAATATTAAGGTATCATTTTGTACTTATTAAATTGACTAAAATGATTGAAGGGGAAAATGATAAATGTTGAAGGGGATGTGGAAAAATTGGGACACTAATTCATTGTTAGTGATATTGTTTGTTATGATTAAACCATTTTTGAGAGCCATCTAGAATTATACTCAAAGAATTATTAACTGCCTACACTCTTTGACCCACCTTTCAAAGTCCTTCTTAAAATAGCCTCTTCCTATCTTTCCAGACTTCTTACACCTTATTCTCAATAACTTCCTCTGAAATCCCCATTGAATCTGGAAACACTCCATCTCCCTACTGTGGGCATTTTCATTAGCTATTCATCATACCTGGAACTCCATACTCTTTACATTTCTATTTACTAGCTTCTTTCAAATCCCAGATAAAATCCCATCTTTTTTTTTCTTAGAAACTTATCCATCCTTCTTTGACTTAGTGCCTTCCTTCTTAGATGATCTTGTATATTTCTTATTTGTACACAGTTGTTTGCATGTTATTCTCCCCCATTAGACCAATTTCCTTGAAAACTAAGACTAAATTGTTTTTGGTTTTGGTTTGTTTTTGGTTTTGTTTTTGTTTTAATTTTGCTTTTCTTTGTATCACCAGCACTTTGTTCAGAGATTGGAACATAGTAGAAATTTTAATCTTTTTTGTATTTAATAATACTCTTTGATGACACTAATCGAAGAGGTATCACCATTGCTAGAATAAAGTCTTCAATGTTTCATCAAGGGAATGTTTAGCCTTAGGAAAAGAAAATATGTTTGATGCCAGAATAAAGGTCTCATCCTTTAACTTTGTTAACAAACCTTGACCAGATTTCTCCTGGGCTCACCCTAGATATAGCTTAATGACACAATCAATACAACTTTTTCCTAGTTTTCAAAGGGAAAAACAATTGGGACAGAGGACAATAAGAATAGAGGCAAAAGGGAAAAAAGTAAGATAAGGAAATCACTTATGTAGTCTTGTCCCCTATTCCTTCCAGGCTACTTCCCATTCAAAGAGCTTACTATCTAAAAGAAAAAATGCAATTGCAACAATGTCGTGGGATTCACTAATAGAAAGCCTACTTGAACAACAAGGGGACGATGGGAGCCTTCCCCAACTATTTGGGGCCAATTCTCACTTTACACCAGTAGTAAAAAAGCAGATTTTTTTTCCTGTTTAAGGTAGCCTACAGTAAACATTTTTCTTTTTGGCCTGAAGTATTAACCATCTTTCTTTGAAATCACTTAGGACTCTGTCAGCCTCTTTAGTGTCTTGGTACAGATTTACTTGCTGTATTTATGCCTCACCGGGGAAAATATAAATTTTTTAAAGCAAAGAACCTTTTCATGCCCATGATCCCAATTACCCTATTTCTAATATAAAGCAACTGTGGCTACTCACAGGGACCCAGATGAGATGGTGAAAGGTCTATGTTAAAGGTTAAATGAAACAGAGTTTTACTATTTTACAGGATTAAAAAAAACAAAAGCTTCTGCTTAAGGAGACTCTAGGGAGGGGTACATGCCTTGTAGAGATCCTTTAAAATGTCTTAATGAGGAGATAAGAATCACCAGTTAATGAACACATTCTTTGAAACAAGAAAACTGAAACATGGTTGATAAGGTTCTCAATTAATTGTGTCCTTTCTCATATATGCATAACATGCATAAAGGTATATATTACACATGTATTTGTATGTGTAATATCTTTATATTATATATTTGTCTTATATACATATACTATAAAGAAACTGCTTTGTAATATATATTATGCATACATGTATATGTACATATATATATACACACATAAACATACACATATATAAGTATATAATTCTTGTTATTTGATCATTTCAATTGGGTCTGACTCTTCCTTCTCCATTTGGGATTGTTTTGACAAAAATACTGGAGTGGTTTGCCATTTCCTCCTCCAGTTCATTTTACAGATGAGGAAACAGGCAAACAGAGTTGAATGACTTGCCCAAGACCACATAGCTAGTAAGTATTTGAGATCAGATTTGAACTCAAGAAGATAAATGAGTGTTCCTGGCTTCAGGCCCACCAGTCTATCTAATGATATATACATACATATAAGTGTATATGTGTGTATGCATATACATATATGTATTTATATATTGTGTTATATATATGTACGTGTGCATTGCATGTATGTTTGTATATATGTGTATGTATATATATATATATATATATATAATATGCATGTGTAGATTGATGGATAGATAGATGGACAGAGAGAGAGAGAGAGAGAGAGAGGGATGGATGGATGAATATAAGGAAGAAGAGAGGGAGGGAGGGATGAATAGATAAATGAATGGATGAAGACATAGAAATCAGAGAAATTTCAATATAATGGCTATTGACCATCAGATCTATATATAAATAGCTTGAGAAAAGGAATGGATTCATTTTTACTGGAGGTCTTCAAACAGACTGAATGAATGTCTGTTAGGAAATATAGTAGGTTCTTTGTGGGGACTAGATTAGACTAGAGGATCAATGAAGTTTCTTACAACTCTAAAACCCTGGAAAATTGTTACGAATTCTGAATTAATATGAACTGTAATTCTAAACAAATTTACAGTATCCTTATAATAGAGAATTTTGGAGCCAGAAATCAGCCTCATTACTTTAGTTCTGAAGAAGCTGCAGAAGAAGTTAAAGGCCAGAAAGGAAAAGCCATTATCTTCATGTTATAGAACTAGAAAGTTGCAGAGCCAGAAAGAAAAAAAAAAAGAAACAGGTCTACTCTCAGAGCCTAGTGGTTTGGATTTTTATTTTGTTTTTTGTTTTTGTTTTTTTATTCTCACTATAACATTCTGCCTTTGCTTTCTGAAAAGAAAAGAACAACAAATAGTCACCTTTAGGCTGAAAGCAGAGGCAGGCTTTTTTTGTACCTAAAATGTAAACTTTCTCTGAAAATTCAAATGAAAATATGAAGGAAAAGGGACCTCCCCAAATTGCCTTCCATAAACAACCCAGATTTTCTATCTTCTTCCTGGTGAAGACTCCTATTTGAGCCTGACAAAGATGGAATTCTCCTCTTTTTTGCACTTTGAAAAGAGTAGCATCTTTTTCTTATCAGGTTTTGCGATGAGACTAATTAAACTATACACAAAATAATTAAACATACCAAGTTCACACATTTTTGTAGCTTTATCACTATACTTATTCTGCTGGAGAACAATTTACTTTTTTGTTCCTGCCTCAGAGGCTAGGTAGACAAGTGTTGTATTTTTTTAAGATTGTGACTTCATAATAATCATCACTCTCATTTTCCCACTCACTGTTACTGTTTTTTCTTTTTTTAATTACTTAACTTTATTATTAGTGCACCATTTATACAATTACATATAATTTCAATGTATCCATTATACATTTGGGGGGTTTTTTCTTGGGTTTTTTATGGTTTTTTCCCCATTTTCCAGTGAGTGGTGTGTGGCTATCTGTAACACAGAATAGAAGAGAAACTGGAACTGCAATGAACCCAGATTTTTTTTTTTATTTCCACTGACCAATATGTTGCTATTTGTTTGTTTATTTGTTTTTTTATGGAAATTTTAATCCTGGGGTTCCAGTCTTGTCAGCACCCAAATGAGAATGCCCAGAATTTAGGTTATGATCCCAGCCTTTTACAATCACTACATCATTAATTAGTTAATCTGACTAACCCTCTTGTGACTTATGCAAGTATTAATAAATCCATTTTGTGGCTGGAAAAAGAGGTGAAGCAACTTCTCAAAAGTCACAGTGCCTTGAACATGCCCAACACATGCTGAATAAATTATTGTTGATTGATTGAATGACCTTCATTTACATGAAAAGTTTTAGCTGTCCCATCATACTACTTATAGTCCAAATGACATAACAATTACTAGAATCATAGGACATTAGAGGAGAATATAAACCTAGAGGTCATCTAAACTGATTTTACAGAAAAGGAAACTGAGAACAAATTAAATTAAGGGACAAAAGATGTGATCAGAATCCAGTGATTCAGATCTAACACTTTTTCCACTATGATATACTGCATTTCTTAAGAAAAATGAAAATCTAGATGATAGGTGGAATTCTTCATTTAAAAGAAAGTTTTGTTTATCACACATACACACAGAGACTTAATGCTAATATGTGGTAAAGAATGCATATGTCCCTATTTTTCCTGACAAGTTCTTCCATCCCTGATCCAGTTCCTTAAAAATTAGATTTCACTAGAAAAGACTCTGTGAGGGTAGTGGGATGGCACAAGTTTGGGGCCTAAAATCAGGAAGCCATCTTTCTGAATAGAGATTTAAGCAATTTGTCTCAGTTTCTTCATCTGCAAAACAAGCTAGAGAAGGAAATGGTAAACTAAAACCAGATTTGAATTCAGGAAAATGTCATCCAGACTCCAAGCTCAGTACTTCATCCTCTGTGCCATTTAGCTGCCCCTTCTACTTATATCTGTCTACATTTATCTATATCTATATATCTATATCCATCTTCACTCATATCATATATAAACTATATAGCCTCTTCACTCTAAAGTTCTACATTTGCCCCTTAGTGCTATTGAAAGCTAAATGAAAATTCAGGTGGTACAAATCTGACCACATATGTCAATGTATTACATTTTTAAGGTGACAGCCTTAAGCAGTGTAATGTAGTGAATAGAGAATTGGATAGTGAGAAAAACCTAGATTCAAGTACAAGTCATTTAACCTTTCATTGTGCTCTGGACCTAAAACAGAGAAACATGAAACAGATCTCCCACCTACATAATTTCTACATATAAATCCAGAAATGCTCTTTTGATAGCCTCCAGCTTCTGACCTTTGGTACAATATAGAGATTCCACAAGCACACAACTTCTCCACTGAGGGTTAGACCACAAAGCATCATTACCTGCATTTCTATATGATCTTTACCTCCTAAAAGGCAAATCTGACAAACTTCAGTGGGACCTCTTACCCAAATCTTAATGTTGATGACCACTGTTCTAAAGAAAATGCCAATCTCGGCAAAAGAAATTCTCTATAGGGAACACTTTAAGATAATGAAATTACAAAGCCACTCCAAAATAAAAGGAGACTGACTAAAGAGGGAAACTTGACTTCATCTTTATTGCTAATTTTCATAATCCTAACATTTATTTCTTATTATTGATGATACTTTTCCAATTTGAGTCATTAGCACAAACTTTAGTCTATAATAAATGCATGACTTTGTGAATGTATTTATGTTTTATCATTTGATCAGTGTTCAATCAGACATGATTGAAAGATCAGTGAATTAGGCAATTGAAAAACTAGGCACAGAATGACAGTTAAACAACAGTAAGACCTTGGGACCTTCCCTTCATTTCTCTAAGTCTCAGTTTCTTCTTCAGGAAAATAAACTCATCTGCCTAAATTCCCTTCGATGTTGGAATCCTATAGTTGCACAGATTTAAAAAATTAAATTATTTCAAAAAATGTGAAAACTCTCTTCTCTATTAAAAACCTTCTAAGACACTGAAAAAAAAATTCTATTACCTCGATTATCTATTACCTCTGTGATTAAATTATAAATTCTCAGAGAACAGATAATACTTAACCACCCTTCATCTTTCCCCATAAACATCTAGTAGAGTTATTTGTACACAAGAGAAACTCAATAAATACTTTCTGACTAATTAAAGGCCAACCATCAGTACTTCTGTAATGATATACATGCAAAACATCTTCAAAAAGACAAGAAGGAAGACCAATTAAGAAGCTATTGCTGCGTGCCAAGTAAGTTAGGCAGAGAGTTTGTCAACTACTAATCTACCAAAAAAAAAATCACTGATTTGATTTTTGACATACAAAGGGATCCAAAAATATTACTGACTTCAAATACAAAAGTGTAATAAGTTTCTTAATTTCTCACTTACTGCTAAATGAAAAATGATCCTTGAGATACTGCCTAATTGATATAATCAGGATCTTTGACCAGTTTGTTCATCTTGACTCTTTGGAAATATCTCCTTTATGGCAAATTCTCAATGGAATTCCATTCTATACTCATTATGTAAGAACCAAGGAAGATTGTGCTTCAAACAGAAGAATAAGACTAGAGAATATCTTAGAATCACCACAGTGGGAATGGAATTTAAGAGCCAAGGAGCCCCAGATTCTACATTTTGTGTGTTTTATTATTCCCTGGATATCTCAACTGGCAGTTAATACCTTGACTCACTATCAGTGCATCTCATCAGTGACAACTTAAAAGGATTCTTGGGCCTGATCCTGAAGAACCCCAACTTAGTCTGTTAACCTAAAGACTTTCTTGGCACTGGTTTCACATTATGGGTTTTTATTTATGTTCTTAAAAGACTGGTTTAACTATTGTACTTACCATCAACTTCCTGGGATCATCCTAGTTTTCATCAGCCTATTGCGTGACAAAGGTATTCTCCATAAAAGGAAATGCTCACAATTTTCACCAGACATTAATGCCTCTTCTTTGTGGAAAGTTGAAATGTAATTTCTGTTCCTCTCTAGGTGATTGGACAGTACCTGTACCTAGATAGTAGCACAAAGCTGAATCTATGTGTCTCTAAGTGTGTGTAATTCAGAACTAGAGCTAAAATCTATGACATGCATTAGTTATTAATGTAAGATGACAATTCAGCTATAAAATATAATATTGTCACTTTCAATATGTACTAAAAGTGATTTAGCAGAGCTTGCAAAGTATGACTTGGGCTACTGTTTAATTACAATACACAGGATAAATCAGCCTCATTTGAGGGTTAAATTATCCCTGGCAACAACTCTAGATCACTATTTGACAATTATGTTTCATTAAAATTAGAATCCCCACCCTGTTCCAACTCATCCAGATCTTGCTCTGGTTTGTGTTAACTTTAAAATCTTAGATATATGCCTCTATTTCTGTATTTATCTAGAATCTATCTAGGCTTCCACATAAAAATCAGATCCCATATCTTTCATGAAGCCACCCCTGATGATACTAGCTTCTAATAAATTCTCCTTTCTTTAATTATTCTTTTACATTTTCTCAAAGAGAGGGGGGAGGAAAGCAGGCAGGAAGAGATAGAGACAAGAAACAGAGAGAGACAGAGAGACAGAGACAGAGAGAGAGAGAGAGAGAGAGAGAGAGAGAGAGAGAGAGAGAGAGAGAGACTGAGAGGAAGAAAGAGATAGAGAGAGAGAGAGAGAGAAAGAGAGAGAGACAGAGACACAGAGAGAGACACTGAGAGAGAGAGAAAGAGACAGAGACAGAGACAAAGACAGAAAGAGAGAGACAGAGAGAAAGAGAGAGAAGAGAAGAGAAGAGGAGAGGAGAGGAGAGGAGAGGGAGGGAGAGGAGAGGAGAGAGGAGAGGAGAGGAGAGGAGAGGAGAGGAGAGGAGAGGAGAGGAGAGGAGAGGAGAGGGAGGAGAGGGGAGGGAGGGGAGGGGGAGGGGAGGGGAGGGAGAGGGAGAGGAGAGGAGAGGAGAGGAGAGGAGAGGAGAGAAGAGAAGAGAAGAGAAGAGAAGAGAAGAGAAGAGAAGAGAAGGAGGAAAGCAGGAAGAGACAGAGAGGCAGACACAGACAGACAGACAGAGGAATGGATTTCTTGTCAGAGATACTGGAGTGGTTTGCCATTTCCTTCTGCAGCGCATTTGACAGATGATTAAACTGAAGCAAACAAGTATCACACAGTTAGTGCCTCAGGCCAAATTTGAACTCAAGAAAATGAGTCTTCCTGACTCTAGGTCTCGAATTCTATCCATTGTGCCACCTAGATGCCTAGATAGATACATAGATACCTTTATTGAATATGTATGATGTGCTGGACACTGTACTAAGTACTAATGATGGAAATCATGCAATCTAAGAGAATCTTCTCTCAGAGAGCTTTCATACTAATGGGACAAGACAATGAACAATGAGGAGCTGAAAAGGGAAGTATAATGCAAATGACATGGTGCAAAGATGGTTGTAAAGTGATATGAGGCTAGGTTTCAGAAAAATAGGCAAACTCACCTATTATAATAGGGGCCCCAGGAATAGATTCCAATGTTTTGATGGAGAGAGGAAAGAGAACCACATTATAGATTGTTTTCTCTGTACCACATGATTCAGCCCTGATAGGAGTTTTGGCTGACAGTGCCAAGAAAACAAAATGTTCAAATCAGCCATTGGAATGGATATGAAATTTTTAAAAAGCATTTATTAAGTGCTCCTATATTCCAGGCACTGTACTAAGTGCTAGGACTATAAATACAAGCAAGTGAGGAGGAAGAAAATGATTTCAACAGGTTAAGGAAGGAGTATAATTCAGGCAAACCAACCAGCGAGAAAGATTTAAAGTAGGAGTACAAAGGATCCTTTTGGCAAGATGGTAAAGTTTATAAAGTCTTTCTCAAAAACAATGTTTTGTAAATATAGAAAATAAAATATATAGGATTACAAAGAAATACAGTTATGTTGAAATACAACTATCAAAGCATTTTTGAAGAAACAAGTCACCAGACTTTTAATAATATGATGTGGTAAATCATTCTTTTATAAATTAAAACCTATCTGTAGTCATTTGAAAAAATGTTCTAAATCACTATTGATTAGACAAATGCAAATTAAAACAACTCTTGAGATATCACCTCATAACTGTCATATTGGCTAAAATGACAGGAAAAGATAATGACAGATGTTGGAGCTGTGGGAAAACTGGGACACTATTACATGGTTGGCAGTGTTGAGAACTAATCCAGCCATTCTGGAGAGCCGTTTGGAACTATACCCAAAGGGCTATAAAATACCCTTTGATCCAGCAGTCATTTCTGGGTCTGTATGTGAAAGAGATCATAAAAGAGGGAAAAGGACACACATGTGCAAAAATGTAACACTTTTTGAGGGGCAAAAATTAAACTGAGTAGATGCCCAGAATTGGGTAATACCTGAATAAGTTATAGTAGATGAATGGAATGGATGGAATATTATTGTTCTTATAGAACTTGTTCTTATAAAACGTTGTAAGATTATAAACTTATAAAAGTTCTTATAAAACATTGTTTCTTATAGAAATGAACCGCAGATCGATTTCAAAAAGACATACAAACTGATGCCAAGTGAAATGGACAGATTTGGGGAACATTGTACACAGTAACAGCAAGGTTGTATGATGAGAAATTATAACAGACTTTGCTCTTCTTGGCAATGTGGTGATCCAAGACAGTTCCAATTGATTTGGGATGGAAAATGACATTCACATCTAGAGAAAAAACTATGGAGACTGAATACAGATAAAAGTTTTCATCTTTTTTTTGTTTTTGTTTTTTTCTTTCACATGTTTTTTTCCTTTTGTTCTGATTTTTCTTTCACAACATGACTAATATGGAAATATGTTTAAAATGATTGTATATATATAACCTAAATCAGATTGCTAGCTGTCTGTAGGGGAGGAAGAAAAACATTTGTAACTCATAATCTTTCAAAAATGAATGCTAAAAAATTCTTTACATGTAATTAGACAAGTAAAAGACTATTAAGTAAAAAACAATCCTTCCCTCCTGAGGGGTGGAGATGACCAAATTTGAAGGAAGAGCACAAAGGTATGAGAGTGCCTAGTTCAAAGATCTCTAGGGGTTCTGGAGGCAAGCTTGGAGGAGCAGCTCTTTCTGGGCAGAAATGCCCTATTCCTTAATACTTCAGCAATATCAAAGCATAGCCCTAGACCAAAAGAGCAAATTCAAGCTAGCAGAAAAGTCTGTTCAGTTCTACAAACTCAGCTCTTCCCCTTCCTTCTCCACAATGGATTTAAACCTTACTGCATTAAGCTTCATCCCCCTGGTACTCAGAACAGAGACCCATCCGGAATTCATTTCTCCCTCTTTCTGACTTAAAAAGTGACAAACTTTGTGCATATCCTCTAAACAAATGCTAGTCTTGCAGTTCCCTAAAATAAATATCTCTGAGGTACCTATGGAGTATGCTTTTTCTCTAGTCCCTATGATTCCATCAAGCCAGCTGGGTGTTGTGAGCTGTCAGCCAGGTGTACTGAAATGCTACTAGAAAAAGCCTTAAAAAAATACCACTATGAAGGAAAATGTGATTGGAGGTGAGGGTGGAGGTGCAGAATAGAAGGGAGAGAAGGGAGGAAAGGACTTTTCAGGAGGCAAAAAGTTTTATATAGCTATTGAGAACAGTATTTAGGATATCAGGCTTCCCTCACATGAGGACCCGTTAATTTCATTTAACATTATTTTCCCCATTATTTTGCTGTGTGGAAATCTCTTTAGGAGAATGGGTGTGTAAACAGTTTATTGGGAGGAAAAAAAACAGCTTGCAAGAATGCCTTTTCTCCATGACAAGAGATTAAATGAGTATTTTGTTTGGCTTGTGCATGGATAGAGCACTATCTTTTCCCAAGACTGGAAAATAAAATGGGCTCCCAGAAAACAGAAAAGGTATGATTTCTCCTTAGTTTTTTTCAGCATACAGAAGTTCCTTGTGGATTCTTCTAGGGTTCACTCTGAAAATGGTTTTTAGGATAATGTAGAAAAAAGAACATCTCATTGGGAGTTGATAAGTAATAAACATAATTGCATATTATATTCTCTGTATTTTTAGTTAATTATAAAATAGTAAAGATATAGTTGACATTGAACATCACTTGAGAAAGACTGATTATTCCCTATGAATACTCTCATTGAATATGATATCCATTCATATGTAAATGTTGTATTAACAGGAAATTAGCAATAGGTTACTATTTATTAATGTTCTGGTCAATTTTTTCAGTATTAAAAAGACCTGAGATTTTTTTCCCCATTCCTTTGGAATTTTCCCCTCCTTTAAATGCCTCATGCAACAGAGACTCAGTGTATTCCCAAGTATATGGTCTTCAGCACACAGCTTCTTTATAAATACTTTGTTGTATCATTTTTCAGTTGTGTCCAACTTTTCATGAGCTCATTTGGGGTTTTCTTGGAAAAGATGCTAGAGTAGTTTACCATGTCCTTCTCCTTTGAAAAATGAGGAAACGGAGACAAACAGAGTTAAGTGACTTGCACAACTAGTAAATTCTTGAGGACAGATTTTAACTCAGGAAGATGAGCCTTCCTTACTCCAGGTCTTACCCCCCATCTGCTGTGTCATTTTGCTTCCCCTTATAGAAACTTGGCTCACTATAAATTGCAGAGCAGGTGCCATTTTACATTGGCAGAGGAAGGCCTTTACTAAGAACTCTTTATATAAATAAAAGCACAGGTCTAGTTTAAAAAAAATTAGTTTATGCATTGATGATGACATGAGCATGTTAAATGCTTTTTCCATGTACACTTTGGTTATCTGGGACTAAGTTTCACTAATATATCACCCTAGTTATAATTCTGCCAAAGAGTCAACATCCAATAATCTAGCAGTTATTCACTCCCAAATTTCCAACTTTTAATTCTACAAACTGTTAAATTATTTCACTAGCCATGATATCTGCTGACTGATAAAATGGAGGGAAATCCATTGGCTTTGGAGTAAGAAGCAACTTGTATCTGACTACTCCTTCTACCTCAGTGATCTTGGGTAAATCACAGGTAGAGTGATTGTAGTTGTGGATTGTAGGATTAAGAGTGTAAAGGAACCTGAAAGATTCTCTACCTATCACCTTACTTTACAGATAAAGAAATGAAATCAAAGAGATAGAAGTGAACCACTCAATATCTTGCTGAATTTGTATCCCAGGTATCTAACTTCAGATTTAGATTTTTTTTTTTCATTTACTTCCCTTGGATTCAGTTTTTTTTCCCCCTGCTATAAAATAAAAGAGTTGGACCAAATAATCTTCAAGTTTCCTTCCAGCACTAAATCCCATGAGTTCCAAGTCATTCATTCAGAAACAGCAATACTCTTCCCAAACTCAGTTTCATATTTTCACACTGTAAAAAATAAAAAATAGTTTGTCCCTAAAATAATTCTTTCATGATAAAAGAGAAACAAGGGGAAAAATCACTTGGACTGAGCCCTCAGTTTTCATCTCCTTACCTCAACCAATGCCAAGAAGCCTCTTCCCTATTAGCTCACTTTGTTATCAACCCATTCGATTTTATACAACAGGGGATTATTCTAATTCACAAAAGGGTCCCTTGAGAAGCCCCAATTCCTGTGCATCCATTGAAAATCAAATTCTTGACTCTGCAAGAGATTTTAGGAGAAGCCCTCATCTAAAGCATTGGTCCCTTAATAGGTAGGTAGATAGAATGACCAGTCTCATACAGCTGAGCTTATAATGCATGACTTTGGTCTAGGCCCTACAGGGGTCTTCAAACTACGGCCCACGGGCCAGATGTAGCAACTGAGGATGTTTATCCCCTTCACCCAGGGCTATGAAGTTTCTTTATTTAAAGGCCCACAAAACAAAGTTTTTGTTTTTACTATAATCCGGCCCTCCAGCAGTCTGAGGGACAGTGAACTGGCCCCTAATTAAAAAGTTTGAGGACCCCTGGAACTCTAGGGGTTAGGAAAGGAACAATTTGGTAGTTCCAAAAAGGGAGACAAGAACTGGAATAAGGGGGGGGGAGTACCTACCCCTTCCCCTATAATCCAGTTTGAGTGATTAAAGCAGTCCTATTCATATTTGAAGCAGAAGAGAAAATGGTCTAAAGATTCTAAATTTCTGACTTCCCTTTTTTTGAGATAACAATAAGAATGCTAGGGAGGGACAACTTGGTGCGATTGGGGGTAAAATTGAGACTGAGCTTCTTTATCTGCACACATCCAGGGAAGAGGGGAGCACATGGAGAGGAACTCTCTCCCCTATCCACAGTCATAATTGTCTCATCCCAGTTCCCATCTGGAATTCCTCCATACCTTCTTTCTGCTCTTCTCAACAACTTCCCCCAAAATAGGAAAAGTACTTACTGTCTGTACTGCTCATGTGACAATTAGCAAATATTTCCTTATCCTGTTGCAAAATGTGTATTCAGTCACTCTTCATAAAAGATAGTATGATTTATTGAATAGAGAGCTGGTCAATGAGACCCGAGTCTACCTTTTACATCTGACACAAATTGCCTGCCTGAGTTTGGCAGGTCACTTAACTTTTCAGAACCTCTACCCCACCTCCACCAAAAAGCTTGCTAAGATTATAAAAAGTAGGACAGTCTGCATTGATAGAGAGGGTTTCCTCACTGGTAGCTATTTTTACTAATTAAGTTATAATCTGCAGACCCTCCACTTCTCCCCTGGCTCTCAAATCATTCTAAACAAGACAACAAGCTCCTTGAGGTCAGAACAATGATCACTTCTCAGTTTCCTTCATGGTCCTTAACAATGGATCCGACACATGGAAAGTGTTCTATATATATTTATTAAGTGTTTGATAAATATTTACCTTAGTCCTAGTTCAGATCCTGGGACCATTAACTGGGCCAAGCAGGTCCAGCATGACCAGTGTCAACCTGAATGTGGTTTGGCTGCCTGCCATACTTTCAGCCTCTTCGTTTTCAGGAATTCAGAATGGTACCCGGAATCTACCTCCCCTTCCCCAAGTACCTACTCAAATGGCAATTTATTCTTCAGGCGGCCTGTGTGGTTTTTATGTAAACTGCAGCCGATGACAAACACACACTGCCGACAAGGAAGTGATCAGCGATAATAGAATATTTTAGCAGCTGAGAAAATAATAGAATATTTTATTAGCTAAGATGGTAAGGGAGACCACGATCCTTCTTTCCAGTTTCAGTTTCAAACAAGGGAGAAAAAATAAGTTAAAGCACATTTTGGAAAGGGGCAAAATCAAGAAATAGAAACAAATCAGTGGTCCATAGATCCTAAAAAAGTTCATAAGAACCTGATATTTAACAAATTCTCAATTTAAGGAGACTATTAGGTGATCCAATCATGAATGGTGGATTGCCTATTATTCCTTTCTCTTCTTCCCCTTTTCTCAGTTACAGGATGTCAAGATAGTAGGAGACACTCTATTTTCCAGAGCTAAGTCTCAGCAAGCAAGTTGTGCCCTGAGCTTGACATAACAATAATCCTTTGCATTGACCTTCTGGAATTAATGGTCCCTGAGTTCAGGCAAGCATAAGATAGCCCCAACATGAAGCCCTACTATTACCACATTACACTGCTTGATTCTGTCAGTCTCAAGTATATAAATCAATATTTAGCCACATTAAAGTAGGTCCCCACTCTAGGGGGTGGGCCCTTGCACATGTGTCTAAATCCCTCTTTGCTTGTAAAATGTTTCTCTCACTTTAAAATTAAACTCCTGTTTGATTTCTGACTCTCCTGTCTCTATCCTTCTCTGTTTAGCTCTGGCCATTCACAGGTTAGAGACTGGGTTGATCCAGTTAACAAGGATTATAGGATTTAAATGGGAGGGGAGGAGAGAGCTATAATCAAGATTATGAAGAATTTGGAAAACATACAAAAAAAATCACTTAAATGAATTGAGGTGTTTAGCCTGGGGGAAATGTCATAAATGTATTCAAGTATCTAAAGAATTGTCTCATTGAAGAGTTTTCTCTGTTTGGTTTCAGTGAACAGAAGAAAGAATAATGTTTGAAAGATCCCTAAAACATGAATTTCACTTCTTTGTAAAAGGAAAATTCCTAAAAATTAAGACTGTTCAAAAATGGAACAGGTTGCTCAAGGGAATGGTCCCCTAAAGGGAGATTGATTCCATCTATGGAGGTTAGATAACTACTTCTCAAAGAGATTGTAGAAGGGCTTTCTGTTCAAGCTAAGTTGAGTGAAATGATCTCAGAGGTCCCTTCCAACTGTGAGATTCTGTGATCTTGTAATTCTGTGGCTTCACCTTTCATTAGCACCTCTGCCAGAGGGTAAATAGAAGTAGAAGAAAAAGCCAAATGTAAAGTGAACAGGTTTTCTCTTTATTTACAATCTTGGAATAAGCTTTCCTTGGCAGGTAAAGGTCCAAACCAATAGCTGAAATTAGTTTGTTTATCCTTAGATTTTATTCATCACTGTGTCGTGGATTCCAGCTATCAGAGAGAAGTAGCATTATGAAATAAAAAGAGCTTTGAATCAAAAGACCTAGGTTTAAGTCCCATTTGGCCTCTCTGAAGCATAGAGTCAAAGGTTTTTAGAATAAAAAGAGTCTTTCAAAATTATCCAATCTGAACTGCTCTAGTCCAACTTTACTAATGAGAAAATGGAACTCAGATTAGTGAAATAGTTCATCCAAGATGATACAACTACTGAGTGGTGAAAACTGGATCAGAAGCCAGGTCTTATGATTCCCAATAATTTCCACTACACCATGAAACCTCAATTGTTGCTATTGATTCATTTTGGACAAGTCACTGAATCACTCTGAAACTCAGTCCTATGAAATGTGAATAGTTCCACATTACCTAACAGAGTAGTGAAGAACAAATGAAATAATGGATGTAAAAATGCATTATATAACTTATTGTGCTATTTGGGAATATGAGTCCTGAGAGTTCATCTTTATAAGGGTCTTCCAGAGTAGAGATTTCTTCTTCTGATGCAGACTAGCAGTTCATCTTCAACTTATATTCTCAGATAGTTTCTGGAGTTAATGAAAAGTTAAATGACTTGTTCTTAGCCACAAAGCCAATATGTGTCAGAGATAGGACCTGAGTTCAAACTTTTCTGACTCCCCAAACCAGAATCTCTATATAATATCTCTATATACTATTATTGTTGTTGTTCAATCATTTCAGTTGTGTCCAAGTCTTTGTGTTCTCATTTGAAGTTTTCTTGGCAGAGATATTGGAGTCGTTTGCCATATTTTTCCAGCTAATTTTACAGATGAGGAAACTGAGGCAAATAGGGTGAAGATACTTGCCTAGAATCACACAACTAGTAAGTGTCTGAGATCAGACTAGAACTCAGGACTCCTTAACTCTAGGTCTGTCTGGTGTTCTTTCTATTCTGCCACCTAGCCATCCCCTTTATATACTATATCTATATGTAATAAAATTTAGAGAATGAGTTTTGGACTTGTGATTTGAGTGATTTAGGAAAGTATTATATGTATTATATAATCTTTCCATCAATTCCTCCAATTTTTATTTGTCATTTTATCTTTAAAAATTGCCGAAGATACTGACTTAAGTGGCTTGCCTGAGGTCATACAACCAGTATGAGTCAAAGAAATCACTTGAATCCAGATCTTTCTGATGTCCAACTCAATTTTCTGTTGAATATATCACATTATCTCTCACTATTACATCATTACAAAATTGCTACACATATGCCTAGCTATAGAAATTGAAGGAACAATTGTATGTTGTCTTGAATGTCTGTCCTTTTCCCCTTAATTTTCCTATCTTGTAAACAACAAATATTTTAAGAAGATAAAGTTTCAACTCATGCATAGTCCAGGTATTACAGTGAATATATCTTCAATAGCTCCCTTGGAAAGGAATTATTCCATAATCTAGAAGGGTTCATGTTTTAATATACCTACTCTTATTATTACAGCCCAGAAATTCTCTCCACCATTTAAAACCCTCTAAAGTTTATGTTATTCAGTACTGTCAATTACCCAACTCTTATAGATACTCTCTGGGTTATATGGTTTCTCCCAGATTCCAGAGATGCACAGAAAACTCCCCTCCTTGCTCTCGTTTCCCCTTCACTACTTAGGTAGCCTCCACTAGCCAAAATAAATAAATAATCAGGTGCAGAAAAAGTGAGCACAGAGGCAACATCTGGTGCACCAGGGGAATGTGTTCATCTCAGCTGGGCTCAAAATAGTATCTGACAAGACTGAATCACACAAGTTCTGAAAAACTCACAAGAAATAACCTAAGAAATCTATAGCTGCCTCCTCCAATTTCACTCCTTGTCTGACTGCTTATTGACTTCTGCAGCCTATATCGACAACATGCAACTTGGCTGTTGTCTGCTCCCATGCAGTAGTGACTGAAAAATTAGAGAGAGAGAAATAGAGAGGGAGGAGGAAGAGAGAGACAGAGAGACACAGGGTTGGAGGAGAAAGGGAGAGGGAGAGGGAGGAAGGGACAGACAGATGGAGAGAGAGAAGAGAGAGATCCAGAGAAAGAGAAAGAAGAGAAAGAGAGACAAGAGAGAAAAACAGAGACACACAGAGGAGAGAGACAGAGACAGAAACAGAAAGAGACAGAGACAAGGAACGAGAGAAGAGAGGACGGGACAGACAGATGAAGAGAGAGAGAGAAGAGAGATCCAGAGAAAGAGAAAGAAGAGAAAGAGAGACAAGAGAGAAAAACAGAGACACACAGAGGAGAGAGACAGAGACAGAAACAGAAAGAGACAGAGAAAGAGAGAAGAGAAGACAGAGGGATCAGCACAGCTATAATTAATTCACACCCCAGTCTACCCTCTCCTAGACTCAATGGAGTTGCTGACGGTTCCAGCAGCCAGGAAATGATACTTCCAGGAGAGAAGGAAGGTTTGGAAGAGAGGAAGGAGAAAAGAGGAAAACAATAATCCCTTCCTTTGCTTCACTCTGGTCCCAATGTTCTTGTAACTCATGTATCTGATCCAGAATTCTATCTTCCTTTGAAACTCATATATGTCACTTAAACTATCTAAATGAGTTGTCAAATATGGATTTAGTAGAAGGATTGAGAGAGAAGACTTTCCCCTCAGTTACATATCACTTTTTTCTCTTAAATTTTTATTTTATTTTTCATTTTTATTTTATTTATTTTGTTTTTAATTTATGAAGTAAAACAAGAATTTCCACAACACAGAATTTTTTTTAAAAAAAGATTGTATGTATGTTACTTTGTAAAATTAATGCTGAGAAGCTTACTTACTGATATGAGCACTTGCATCTTTCCAGTTATGGAAATATAAACTGACTAGAGCCCTACAGGAAGAGACCCCAGGCCCTGCTCTTTTCTAGCTCTTCCCAAGAAATAGGTGATTAGACATCACTTTTCTTTCCTATTATCAGATCCTATTGTTCCAGATGTCTTCTAGAGTAATTGAACATTTAACTTAAACCTCCAGCAATGTGACAGTGTTCAGTGGGAACACCTTTCTTAACATTTGCCTGGGATATTTCACTTCACACCAAGAATGGTAAAGCACCAACAGCAAGCTACAAATAAGCAAGCTGATTTTAGAAAGGCCGGAAAGATTTACATGAACCGTTGCTGAGCAAAAAGAGCAGAACCAGGAATATATTGTACACAATAACAGCAAGAATGTGTGATGATCAACTATGAAAGACTTGGTTCTTAGTGGTTCAATGATCCAACACAATCCCAATAGACTTTGGACAGAAAATGCCATCCTCATCCAGAAAAAGAACTAAGAAGACTGAATGTAAATCAACATGCTATGTTCACTTCTTTTTTCTGGTTTTTTTCTCTCTCCCATGGTTTTTCCCTTTTGCTCTGATTTTTCTCTCCCAACATGATTCATGAAGTATTGTATATTAAAAAAAATAAATTTATTAGATTAAAAAAAACTAGAGTTCTAATTAGTTAATTCTAAAGTTTCTACTTAATTTCCTTCTATATAAAAATAACTAAAATGTTAATCTTTTTCTTTAAACAGAAAAATGCCAAATTATACATTTACCTTCTTAATATTTATGTAAAAAACATACAAATGTATAGATTTTAAGTTTAATGTATAGCAAGCTTCCTTAAAAAGAGGATTATCCATTATCTTTTTAAAAAAAACAAATACCAACAATAAGAAAATCTATACACCTCTTAAATTAAAGAAATGGTATCTTATGCATCTATTTAAAGCCTCATTTTAAACTATGGATGATTGGCAATTGATTTGGCTGCATACAAGTGTCATGCCAATCACTTACTAGTTTTGTGGCCATGGGCAAGTCACTTAAGCCTATTTTTTCAGTTTCCTCATCTGTGAAATGAGCTGGAGAAGGAAATGGCAAACCACTCCAGTCTTTCCATCAAGAAAACACCAAAAAGGATCACAAAAAGTTGGGCATGACTGACCAAAAAAATAAATCATGCCAAATATTTCTACTGTCTCACTTTAAAGCACCCCATCAGGAAGTCATATGGACCCAGGAATCCCAAAATACATGCTTCATGCTGGAAAATCCTTGTCATATTTACTCCAGGACATAAGGTGAACCCTTTAAATGCCCTTTTTATAAGAAAACACAAAAATAAGAGTTATTATTGGAAAAAGTAGAATGTAAGCTCCTTGAAGGTCAAAAGTATTTCATTTCTGTCTTGGTATCTCCACTACCTAGCACAACACTCAGTACCTACTATACTAGGTTCTTAATAAATGTTGGTTGATCAATTGATAAGCACAAAATTATAGATTATAAATCAATAATATAAAAACAGGATTTCTTACAATAGCAAATGGCCTGTAAACTAGACCTCTTCTTTCAGGGGGTTAGTTCAGGGTTCTAGGGACGTTCTAATGATTATAATAACTAGGGTAAAGGTTGGCACTCCATTACTTTAATCTTTCCCTATCTGAAATCAGTGTAGTGATATGAGGACCAGGTTGGACCTCCTAAGGGCACACTAGATAGGGCTATCAGGCTAGCTTTAGTCCACACTTGCTTGTAAGAGGTCATCTTATTGAGAAGGGAAGCCAGTCTCCAAAAATTAGTGTTCTGGAAAACATTTGTGTTTATCATCTGGTGTACAAAGGAGCCTAGGATTTAGAGCTAGAGAACATCTCTAATTGGATCACCAATTTAAACTCCAGTTTTTCCAAATGAGGGAAACAGAGGTTCAAAAAAGCAGCGTCCAAGTATACACAAGGCATAAATACTTTTGAATTCAAGTCTTTTCATTTTAGATTCAGGCCTTCCTATACCAACTGTGTGTTTAAGGGCTATTTTAGATTCCTCTGAACCTAACCTCAGTGAATCCTTCATTTAGATGACTTGAAATGGTAATAATAACATAAACAACAGCTCATTGAGAAAAATTCCATTGATTTAGAATTCATAGATTCAGCTTCTATTGTAGTTTGGATAGGGATGCACTAATCCAAGAATTCTCAAGCTATTCCACAGTTGTAAAACCCTTCATTTTAAATGAAACTTTGACAAAATCCTTGTAGTAAAATTCTCTAAATTATTTTAATGCCTATTAATAAGGAATTAGTGTTTGAATATTTTTAATTTGTTCTTCCTCTAGTGTCTAAGAGTAGCCATTTCTAGAGTGGGGGGAAGGGAAGAAAAAAATTATGTGATAATTTTGTTGTATATTTGAAAGGAATATCAAGCTGTGCACAGTAGATTTGCAGTTTCATGTACAATCATCTTCTATTGTACCGTTATGGAAATGCCTATTTTATTCCATGAATTAAAATTTTTTTTTAAATTTAAATAAATAATATAAGCCTTATTTTAAAAATTGAAGTGTTTCTTACAGCACATTTCGGGAAACACTGGGCTAAACAGTACTTCTATATTAGCTATGAATTTCTATATTAAGCAAATTAACAATGAGCTCAAGATTACAGTGATAATGTTAAAAGTTCTTAAGAGAGCAAGCTATTTTCAAGCAATTTTACAGCATTTATTGGTTGTCAACATTAATGTTAATTAGAATCGCAAATAATTCATATCATGATGATCATCTAGTCAATAAGAGAGATCCAACTGGGGCTGTATTAAAAGAGGCACAGCTTCCAGGAATAAAAAGGTGATAGAGCCTCTGTACCAGGCTCTAATCAAACAATAATTGGAGTATTGGACTGAGTCCTGGATCCCCAGCTTAGAAGGGAAGAAGACAGTTATAAAAGTGAAAGTCCATGAATCCATATGATAGACTGCTTCCTTGAAAAAAATTGAGCCTGTTTATCCTGGAGAAGAGGAGGTTCAGGGGACACACAATATCTTTGTTCAAGTATTTGAAGGACTGTTGGGAAAGGGATTAGTCTTGTTCTATTTAGTCCCAGAAGACAGAATTAGGAATACCATTTGCAAAGAGACAAATTAGGCTGGATGACAAGAACAGCTTCCTGATAATTGCAAAATGGAATGGACTCTTCCATGGTAAGGGAAGGGGGGTGGAATGCTGATGTGGAGATCTTGAAATAGAGGTTGAATAACCACTGTCAGGTGGCCCAACTTTAAAACTGTGGATTGCAACCCCATATGAAATATCATAACTGAATGTGGGGTCATGAAATTGTAATTTATTATCACTGAATGTTTGATCTGTATACCTAATTTATAGAACTACATACCCAGGTCATGTAAAAATTTCTTGGGCAAAAAGCAATCACACCTGGAAAAAGTTTGACAAGCTCTGTCATAGGCTATGCCTCTTGGATTGAACCATATGGTGAATAAACAATTTTCTGTCATTCATTTTTATCCAGAGACAGGGAGTTTCAGACCTGGATTTACCATTTACCTTGAGCATCTCATTTATCTCATCCTAGAGTTTCCTAAGCTATAAAAAAGAGGGAGTTAAATAATGCTTTCACTACATATTTTAGAAGGTAGTGTTAAGATCAAAGGAGAAAGTGTTTGTAACTACTTAGAAACTGCCTATTAATACTTGAAGGGGAGCTGGCCTTGGAGTCAGAAAGAACTTGGTTAACATCCTGCCTCTGAGACATACTAATTGTATAATTGTGAGCAGGTCATTTAATCTTTTAGTACTTCAGGGAACTCTCTAAGACTACAAATGGTCAGTGTGGCACACTGGAAAAAGTTAATTCTGAAACTATTTGAACTCTCTCTGTCTCTGTCTCTCTCTCTCTCTCTCTCTCTCTCTCTCTCTCTCTTTCTCTCTCTCTCTGTCTCAATAATTACTTGAGGATAAGCCCATGTTTTTCCTTTAGTATTTACCAAAGTGCTTAGCAATCATTGCTACCTCATGTAAATATTTGTGGATTGGTGACAATCATTTTCAATACTCTGAAAAATGAGCCTATCTAGAAATAAATGCCCCACTAAAGTATGGGTAGATTACACTTCTACCATCATCCTGAAATATTGAATATAATCCAAACTTTCTTTTGAGGTCACTACAATTTTTGCTCTAATCTTCTTGTCTTTCATTTATTGTATTAAGAATGGTACAGTACAGGGAAATAAGTAGTTCTGGGGTACAAGGTCAAGTCAATGAATAATAGTAGATAGATAGATGGATAGACAGAAAAATGTTCTGTTTTCAGAGGGAAAGAAAGATTTTTCTGAAAGGGAAAAAATGCTTAGGGGAGAGGAAAAGAGGGCTGGGTTCTCCACGGCTGCCTCTTTCCCTGTTCAGTGACCCCAGTAGAATAAATGCTTCTCAATTATTTCTCTAAAATTCAAAATTCGGGAAAATAGGAAGGAATAAAGCTCAAGTGTCTGTGATTGCTTTTATTTTTGTCTATTCTTTATATGTATATATATATATATATATAAATGATTGATTTTTAAAAATAGTATATATATATACATATATATTTTTTAAAAGCATCAATCATTATAATAAAGGCAAAAGACCCCTGAGTTTCAATTCCCTTAACTCTGTTCTAATCCTTACTCCTACTAGACCATAAGTCTCTTGATAAGAGCAAGATTCCCCTCTCTTGCTTCAGCATCTCTTTAGAACATTTTATACAGAATTTTGTAAATAGCGGTCCTTATAACAACAACAACAATAATATTGTTTGGTACTTGCTCTTTCTCCAGAGGGAGAGTTAGAGTCTCTCTGTTTCTCACTTTCTCTTTCTCTCTCTTATCATTCACTTTCTTCCTGAAGCCCTACACCTAATTATATTCTGAATTCTTTTCAATTGCAATAGGCACTGGAATGGTGCCACAGTGGAACCTGGAGCCTGGAGCAGGAAACTGCATTTTCATGACTTTAAATCTGGCCTCAGACACTTACTAGCTGTGTGACTCTGGGGCAAATCATTTGACCCTGTTTGCCTCAATTTCCTCATCTGTAAAATGAGCTGGAAAAGGAAATGGCAAATCACTTCATTATCTCTACCAAGAAAACAAAACAAAAACTGGCATCCCAAAAATTTGAACATGGCTAAACAGACTGAGCAACAACAAACCAGATATTTAGGTTGTGCTCTGGCTTATATTGTTTTCCATCCTTTTTCTTCCAAATCCACAGAATATTAGATTTGAAAAAGTTCTTAGAGGTCAAATAGTTAGACCTCCTCATTTGCCAGTTAATAAAACAGGGACTAAGAATAGGGAAATCATTTGCCCAAGGTCCCACAGTTAGTGAGAAACAAAGCCTAGATTGGAATTCAGTCCTAACTGAATTCAATATTCTTTCTATCTCACTGGAACACAAGTGTCCTTCCTGCCTAGTAAAATACTCCAAGTATTTCACAGGTATACTGTTCAACCTGGTTCCTCATACACCATGTGATTCATTATCGTAACAAAACCCTGAGATGGAATCTAGTAGATTCTCAAGGTGTTTCCAAGGAAGAGCCACTTCTTTGCTATTTGCTTTAACAGCCTTCATTTAGCGCTTTTAGTTGCTGAGGTAATCTCATCTCCATCAGATAAATCAATCTGTAGCCTAAGAGCTCTCTGCAAAGGTCCTAGGAGTAACACTTCTGGGTACTGGCCCTCATCTATAAATGAGGAGGAAGTGGGGATAAAAAGGATTTAAAGATGAAAGGTACCTTAGAAATCATCTTGTCTTACCCTTCATTTTACAGAAGAAGATATTAAGGGCTATAGATGTTAAGTGAGTCACTAAGTAACTTAGATAATAAGCAATAGAGTCAGGATTCAAATCAGCTAAGATTCTTTGTAATAGGTTTTTTTCTGTTGGAGATGTTAGTGTGGAATTTCCACATTGTTTATGAGGCTGAACTAGATGATCCTTAAGGTGTCTTGGGTGGCTAAGATTCAGTGATAATAGGATCTGTAAAGTATATTTCAGCACAATGATTCTATGAGGTGCCCAGTATGATAACAGGGTCAAACTTAGGGTTAAGGCAAAGATGAGGTTTACTAGCCAGGTAGTTTTGTATTTTCCATTATTCCTTTGGAGTGAGGGAAAAATGAAGAAATTAAATGGCAGCTTGTGTCATAGGCTAACTGGGCAAATAGCCATATACCCTAAGGGATTACTTGACTCAGCTAAAAGTCTCATCCTTAACATAAAGTGACCCTGTTTATATTTTGTCTGTAGTCTCTCCTCTCCTGTACTTATATTTCATATTAACTCCTGCCTAAACCACAGAAAAAGCCTATTTAATTTGCCTATCATTTTCTTCCCATTCCATCTATTCTTTACAACAATGACAGGATAATCTTCCTAATGACCTGTTTTAATTACATTACTTACCCACTCAAAAATCTTTAATGGTTCTTCATGGTCTATTGGATAAATCAAATTCTTTCTCATAGGCTTCATCCCAAATGGAGTTATTGCACATAAAAGGTTAAAAACCCTTACTTTGGTTTAAAAAAATTATTTTGGCAACTGAGAGGTTTGGAATAGGGAGAAACTTGAAGCAGGGAAACCAGTTAGAGGTTCATTGCAATAATCCGGGCAAGAGGTTATGAACTAGGATTGGAGTATAAGAGTAGAGAAAAGAGGAAATGGAGGTAGAAATGCAAAACAATATACACAAAATATTATGCAAAGTGTATTATGTGAAAGTGCTAATGTTGTCTATTAGTATTCATTACTCAATGAAATCACCTCCTTCTATTTAGTCCACTTGACATACTCAATGACTTTTTTCCAAGATTACAATAATATTTGAATAGATGCTTCCATAATAGTATACTTCCCTTCCTCCAAGAAAAGAAACTCTCAAGTTTAAGAAAACCAGTGAGAAAAACCAGTGGGATTTTGTGACCTAGTTATCCTGCAGTCTTCATTTCTTTTCTTGTTTATTTCTTTCTTTTCCTCTCTCTCAATTGAGGAGGTATAAGTCTCCATATTTAATCTATCCTTTATTTTGAAAAAAAAAAAAACACATATTTACACAGATCTTCCCCTATTTTCCACACAAAGTTTGATTACTAGAAAGGAGGATAAATTCCTGAGGACAAGGGAAATGTACTGTGTCTTGCCAAACTGAGAAAGTGAAAAATAATTATTTCTTTAAACATCTTTTGATTCTAGGTGACTTTCAAGATTGCAATTTTCATAATGACTTGTGCACAGTTCTTGTATCACACTAAATATATTTTTCTTTTTATCATTATCAGGATCCTTATAAATCATGTCTGGAAAATTCATACAAGCTTTTAAAAAAAAGTAGTTTCAGACTTTCCCAGTAGCCTTTATAGCTCTCTGAATACTTAGGATGCTCATTTTTGTACCTTGCTGAGCACACAAAAAACAAACAAACAAACAAACTCAGTATGGATCACACAATAAGTCCCTTAAACCTCTTTGACTCATAGTTTGGGGACTGTCATAAAAACAAATAACCACACACTTACTTGTGTGTTTCCTGTGGGACTTGGTCTGTCTCTTGAAACTTCTTTTTCAAATATGAAAAAGAATTCTTTAAAAATCTATAGTAGTAACTTTGTAGTCAAAATAAAGCCCTCTGCCAATCCTTGACCTGATACTTCAGAAGTTTACATTAGAAAAAAATACTATCTTCTTTCGGATCTGTAAGTACAAGAATTAATTTGTTAAATGAATCTCTGTGTCCTTGATGAATTATATGTATGTAAGAAACGCAAAAGAATGGAGCAGCTAGGTGGTGCAGTGGATAGAACACCAGCCCTGAAGTCAGGAGGACTTGAATTCAAATCTGACCTTAGGCACTTCACAATTCCTAGATATGTGACCCTGGGCAAGTCACTTAACCCCAATTGCCTCAGCAAAAAGAAAGAAAAGAAAAAGAAACACAAAAGAAAAAAGATGGATCACCAACTTCTTTTTTTTTTTTTTTTTTTTTTTTTTTTTTTGTTTTTTGTTTTTTGTTTTTTTTTATTTAATAGCCTTTAATTTACAGGATATATACATGGGTAACTTTACAGCATTAACAATTGCCAAACCTCTTGTTCCAATTTTTCACCTCTTACCCCCCCCACCCCCTCCCCTAAATGGCAGGATGACCAGTAGATGTTAAATATATTAAAATATAACTTAGATACACAATAAGTATACATGACCAAAACATTATTTTGCTGTACAAAAAGAATCAGACTCTGAATTATTGTACAATTAGCTTGTGAAGGAAATCAAAAATGCAGGTGTGCATAAATATAGGGATTGGGAATTCAATGTAATGGTTTTTAGTCATCTCCCAGAGTTCTTTTTCTGGGCATAGCTAGTTCAGTTCATTACTGCTCCATTAGAAATGATTTGGTTGATCTCGTTGCTGAGGATGGCCTGATCCATCAGAACTGGTCATCATCTAGTATTGTTGTTGAAGTATATAATGATCTCCTGGTCCTGCTCATTTCACTCAGCATCAGTTCGTGTAAGTCTCTCCAGGCCTTTCTGAAATCATCCTGTTGGTCATTTCTTACAGAACAATAATATTCCATAATTTTCATATACCACAATTTATTCAGCCATTCTCCAACTGATGGACATCCATTCAGTTTCCAGTTTCTAGCCACTACAAAAAGGGCTGCCACAAACATTCGGATCACCAACTTCTTACAAGTTGGAGAAAACTAAGCCTATTATTTCTATTATTGCCTTGCATATCCTTGCTAATGAAGAGGGGTGATTCAGTGAATCCAAAAATAATGGAAATTTTAAAAAACATTTTTAACTTGTTTTAAAATGCTTACACTATACAACTTTTTTGTAGATCGTTTTTGTTTTGTGTTTCAGTTAATAATATACTAGTTCACATTTGTTGTACATGTCCCAAATAACACACCTGAAGAGTTTACCTAGTACTTTATACATATTTTCTTCAAATCCAGTTTCAGATACTTACTAGCTGTGTGACCCTGGATAATTCATTTAACCTACACTTGCCTTATCTGTAAAATGGGGATAATCATAGCACCTACTCTGAAGGATCATTATGAGGGTCAAATAAGATAATATTTGCAAAGTACTTAGCACAACGCCTAACATAATGTACTTCTATCTATCACAAAGTATTTAGCATGGTAATGGAAAGTAATACTTGCAATGTCAAGGGGATAGGAAGAGTAATCAAGATCCTTTTTTTTAATATAAAGGAAAACAGAAATTCAGTTTTCCAGAATTACATGTAGAAGAAAATTTATCACACTATGAATCAGGAGACCTGAGTTCTGATTCAGATCTCTCCTTTCATTAGGAGTATGATACTATATGGGTCAAATACTGTATCTAGGTTTCATTTCCCTTATTTATAAAATGAGGGAGTTGGGCTCAGTGAGGGTCCTCAAACTACGGGCCGCAGCCCAGATTCGGCAGCTGAAGACGTTTATCCCTCTCACCCAGGGCTATGAAGTTTCTTTATTTAAAGGCCCACAAAACAAAGTTTTTGTTTTTACTATAGTCCGGCCCTCCAACAGTCTGAGGGAAAGTGAACTGGCCCCCTATTTAAAAAGTTTGAGGACCTCTGGCCTAAATGATCTCTTTCAGCTGTAATAATTAATAATGCCCTTTCTTAGACTTTGAGTCAATAGTACATACTAAGAAATGGATTGTAGCCAATGGTAGAAAACAGAGTCAAAATATTAGTCTGTTGGCTTAAATGTCTGTCTCCAACCTTCCCAAATCAAAAAACAAGAAGTGTCAAAACTTTGGTTCAACAGACCCTAGATATATGTTCTTTTGAAACTCACTACAATAACTAGAAGAAGGGGGGGAAATATTTCTTAAAAAAAAAAAAACACCTTATTCTTAGAACTGTGAAAATAGTAGGTTGCATTCACTGATTCTACCTCACGACCCCCATTTCAAGGTGAGTACTACAGTGGCAGATTCCAGACTGCCTTCTTTTTTCTTTCCGCTCTTATTTTAGGAACTTTAGACATAACTTTAGTATCCATTTCATTGCAGTTGGGTCTTGCTCTACTCCCAGCATGTCTTTCCGACATGCAAAGTTTTGATCCTCTCCTCTCTCTATGGGGGTTTATTGTTGTTGCTCATCCTTCGTTTTCAAAGAGCTCCAATGACATCACGAAGTGATATGTTGACGCAGATTGGATATAAATGAGACAAAATTGCACAAAGTCATCACCTTCCCTCTCTTTTCCAGGGACAGAGAAGTCCAGTGTCAAGACAAAAGTCAAGAAAACTGGCAATGGCCAGAATTTGGTGTCTTTGATGTCTGACCAAGCTCTAAGGGACTGCGTTAGCTGCCTTCGTGACTTTTAGAACACATTGTTCTCATCTGCCCATTCTGCCAAGGTTTAAAGTATGAAGAACATAAAGTTTCATTCTAATCACTAAAAAAAGGAATGGGGAACAGAGGTGATATCCTATCACAAGACATGTTTATAGTATCAATAATAGCTATACTAGTGATGGGAAACTATACAAAATGAGGGAAATAAGCATGGTCTCTACACTCCAGGCACTTTCTAGTAGATTATAGATAATGATTCAAAAAAAAAAAAAAAAAAAAAAAAAAAAAGGACATTGATCTTTATTTGGCTACTCTGAATCTACTATCTAATAACTCTAGTCCATGGTTATCAGATGTTAGAAGACATGAGGGGACAAAGAAAGAGCCCAGGCTTTTCAATTAGAAGACCTGAGTTCAAATCTGTACTTTGATTCTTACTACTGATGTAACCTGGGATAAGCCATTTAATTTGCTTGAGTCTTAGTTTCCTCCATTTATAAAATTGAGAAGCTCTCTATATAAAGAAATAGGATGCTATGGTGAATAGAGAACAACTTTAGAGCCAATACTATTTGAGATCAATTCTTGCATCATCATAATCAATCATAGTGTTAACATTTGTGTAATACTTTAAAATTTGCAAATCACTTTACCAATATTATGTCATTTTATCATTTGTCATTGATCTAGGAGGAATGCTAAAGTCCTTTCTGGATTATGCTATCTGCATTATAAATCATTGCTAATAATAGCTGACATTTATATGGTCTTTTTAAGTTTCCTAAGTACTTTGTACTATTGAGGAATGCTAAGGGGTCCCCTAGATTTGCCTTTTTTAGATGCTATATCTTTTAGAAACACTGGATCCAGAATACGCAAGAGGCCCTGAATGTGTCATGGAGGAATTCCCCTCAACCCCCTGAGTTGACACAATTTGTTGGTGCATTCCAAGCTGGACTTTCTGTATGTCTTTGCAAGTCAAGACAAGTGCCAATCAGTCTGAACGAGGCTGAGAAGCTGCTTGTGCAGCTGGGACCCTTGTAGATAAGCAGACCATGGTCCAGCAGCTCCAAGGGAAAAGTATGCAGTTTTTACCATCACCTTGCTTCTCCCCTTCTGGAGGGGATTTGGGTTTTTTTTTCCCCCACCTTCATTGAGAAGGTAAAGGATTTTCCCTCTCCATACTACACCTCTTCTAGTAGGGATTTCTGTTTTCTCTTCCTTCGTTTGTTGTATTGTCATAAATATGCAAACTTCTATATATAATATGCAAGTTCTTTGGGTTCTACAGAAATTTTCATTTCTTTTTATAATAAACCTACTTTTCACATAAATTTTGTCAAGTTGTGATTGTCAATTGATAATATACATGATTTCATTTGAGTTTCACAACCTCCCCAAGAGGTAGATGCTAAAGTCATTATTTTACAGATAAGGAAACTGAGATACAGAAGAATTTAACTGGCTTAACAGTTATTAAGTATTAACCAATACTAAGTATTAACAAATACTAAGTGTCTGAAGTGGCATTTGAACCCTGGTCTCCCTAACTCTTAAGAACAAGCAGTCCATCCCCTATAGCAAGGCAGCAAGATGGCACAGTGTAGTACCAGGAAGAGCCTCAGGCTATGTGTCCCTATGCAAGTCATTTAGTTTCTCCAGCCTCCATGTCCTACCTGTAAAATGGGAACAATAATAGTGCCTACTTCCCAGAGTTCTCATGGGGATAAAATAAGATAATGTTTTATAAAGCATTTTGCAAATTTTAAAGCACTATATAAATGCTAGCTAGAATGATACCACATGGCTGTTCTATAATACCTGATTTTCTGGCCACTTGGGCAACATGTTCTGTTCATTGTCTAGAATGAATGATGTACGGCATGAATAAATTCAAAAAATGTATGGTCTGCATTTCAGATACTCCCTTTTTAAATTTAATTTTAATTAAATACTCTAGTTTTAATTCTAATTTAATTTTATTTTTTTAATGTATGTGTATGTATATTTGTATATTTATGCATATATATTAGTTATTTCTTACAGTTACCATGCTTTTTAAATTTAAAATATTCTTAAATTTAATTAAAGGATTCCTTTTAAAATCAACTCCATAACTTGGCTCTTTTCAATAAAGGAGGCAATTACAACAGACTTAACAATGGAAAGAATCATCCACATCTAGAGAGAGAACTGTGAAAACTGAATGTGGATCAAAGCATAGTATTTTCCCCTTTTTTGTTGTTGCTGTTATTTGTCTGCTTTTTTTTCCTTTTGTCATGTTTTTTCCTTTTTGATCTGATTTTTTTTTAAACAGCAAGACAAATGTGGAAATATGTTTAGAAGAATTGCACATGTTTAACCTATGTCAGATTGTTTTCTGTATTGAGAAAGAGAGAAGGGGGAGGAGAGGGAGAAAAATCTGGAACACAAGATTTTGCAAAGGTGAATGTTGAAAACTATCTTTGCCTGTATTTGGAAAAAATAAAATAAAATCAACTCCATTGCTTCACTTGTGTCAAACTTTTTCTCTGTATATGAGCAGATTCTTTTTTCTAATTTATAGATGACTTGAATAGATTATAACACATAAACAGAACTGGGGGAGGGGATAGGAATCCAACAATACTACATCCTGTAGTTAACAACAAAAACCACTACAAAAATTAATAAATAAAAATTTATCAATTCAATAAACATTATTAAGTGCCTACTCTGTTCTGAATGCTAGAAATACATTGACAAAAAGGAAACTGTGCCTTCTGCTAAGGGGTTTACATTCTAGTAGTACTGCTTGAATTTGATATGGCCTGACACCAATTCAACATAAAGAAAATCAATCAATAATTCACATAATTTTTTGTATAATACTTTGATGTTACAAAACCCCTTGTTTTTAATATCTCATTTGGGTCACATGATAGACTTATATATCAGATAAGAAACATATGTTTTGCTATCAGCTTTTAGAGATGATGAAATGGAAGCTCAAAAAATTAAATAATCTGCCTAAATTTATACTATGACAGAACTAGATGACTAACCCAAATCTTTTGATTCTCTTCTACACCAAGAAATTCCCCCAAAACTTCCCCCCTATCTATCTACTTTTCTGGTTCTAGAGCCAATGGCAAGTGCTCCAATGAAGAGCTCAAGAAGGTCCCCCTTGAAAAAAGTAAAACTATAACCCTCCTGGGAAAGATGGCTTGCTAAGGAAGCCTGGAAGTTCATGACAGAAAATATCTTATAAAATCATCTTAATCTATATCTAATTACCTACAGATTATTGCCTGGGAATTTCTCTATGTTGGTTTTAAACACCTAGAGCAATGGGTTTGGATTCATCAGTAGATTTGCGATAGAGAGCTTCTCACTCATGGTGCAAATATCCCCTTGATTGTGTTCATCCTTGCTTTTTCCCCATGACTAAATGAGAGCAGTTGTCTTGGCAGAGCATCCTACACTGAAGCCTCTGTGCCAAAGCTGGTGTACTTCTCCGCGTATACATTGTTTGAAGCCCCAATCTCTGCCCTTGATACTAGGCACCTGCGGATAGAATCTGGCAGCCGATTAGTTCAGGGGTTACCCAGGACAGAATCTGGCACAAAAGTCTTCAGTGGAAGAAATTTGATTAATCATTCTCATTACCTTCCAATTCCATGCACCTGGGCACATCCAGGATTTGGCCCAGACTGGCAACAACAGGACTGAAATGGCCTAGGAAATGCCCTTCTCAAACCCAAGCTAATCAAGCAGAGTTCTTTAAAGTTTCACTACACCTTTCCCATTGGAGATCTCAGATGAGAGAGTCCAGATTATTGAACGCTTCATTAATGTTAAGTTTCTGAACTCTGTTACCAATACTCCCTGAGGAAAAGAGAATTGGTCTCAAAAGACAGAATAAGAAAAGGCATCAATGGCCATGAGAGAGACAGCTAACCAGTGCAAATATGAATACATAATCACATGAGGCAGATGAAAGGCTGAAATTGGAGCCTGGAAGATCTGTATTCATTCACTTTTTGTGTGGCCCAGATCAAATCACTTAATCTCGTTCTTCCTCAGTTTCTTCATCTGTAAAATAGGGATAATAGAACCCAGCTAATTCTAAGGCTTATTGTAAGGATAAAAATAAGAAAACATTGTAAAGTACTTTTCAGGCCTGAAAGAATATAAATAATAAGAATATTATTTAAAAGAATATAAAAAATAAGAATAAATAAATAAGACAATAAATAATCTTTACCCCCCCCAAAAAAAATCCAAGGAAATATAATGAAACTTGCAAATGTTATATGACCTGGCATTGGGGTAATCAAGAAGGTGATTTTTTTTAATGTTTATTATTCTACTATTGTTGTTCAATCATTTTTCAATTATATCTGACATATCATTTGACTCATCATTTGAGGATTTCTTAGCAAAGATACAGGAGTGATTTGCTATATCCTTTTCCAGTTCATTTGACAGATGAGGAAACTGAGGCAAACAGGGTTAAGTAAATTGTCCAGGGTCACACAGCCACTAAGTATCAGAGGCCAGATCTGACCTCAGGAAAATGATCTGAGGAAAGCTTTCTCATGAGGAGAGAAAGGCTAGAATTAGAATTCAAGTTAATATATCAAAAGACCAAGAAAAATGGGAACCAGGATTTCCTTGGGGTATCAAAATGAAAGAAGTTAAAATGGTAATGGAAAGTTAATGGCAAAAGTGGAGAGTCAGTATTGGATAAGGAGGTAACTTACAGAAATAATAACCTGACTCTCAGCTTCCTGTCCTTGAGACTATTTCGTTAGTCTTCTAATTGGTCTTCCTGACTTAAGTTTCACTAGCTCCAGTCCATCCTCCACCCAGTTGTCAAAGTGATTTTCCTAAAGCACAAGTCTGTTGATGTCATTCCCCTTACTCTATAAACTCTAGTGACTCACTAATATCTAAAGGATCAAATATAAATTCTTCTGACATTTATAGTTTTTTTTACAACTTAGTCCTGGGCTACCTTTCCATCCTTATTACACATTACTATCCTTCATGCATAATCTGGTTTAGTCAAATTGGTCTCCTTACTGTCGCTTACACATGGTATCCCTCTTCTATCTCCATATATATTATACTCCCTCCTTAAGGCTGTTTCTTAGAATCCTGAACTTCCTTCAAGGCTCACTTCAAGAACCACATCTCATGCAAAAATTTTCCTGGCTCATTCCTTCCTCCTAACATTTTGCATATGCATATATATATATATACATATATATATATATATATGTGTATGTGTTTATATACATAAAGAAACACATACATTGTCACCCTTTGAAAGATAAAAAGCTTCTTAAAGGCAGGGACTCTTGTTAAAAATTAAATTTGAATTTAATTGTTGTCTTCCCAATATCTGGCAAGAGTTTAATTAACTCTTATTGATTGATTGATTGATTGGTCTGACCAAACCTGTATTACCAAAACTCATTGCAATGGCTTGCATTCTGCAGATGGTACTGGATCAGATGTGCTTTATGCCTTCCTGAATTCATCACACTGGTAAGGCTTGGATACCCTCCTGCTTATCTCACATGGACAAGAGCTATATCCAAAGAGCATAAAGATAACTATGGAATGAAAAGCACTTCAGGATCTCAGACCTGATACCAAACTGTCTTGCTTAAGTGCTTCTCAGGCTCCTTCCCTGTTTGGCAACACAGAATGAATGGTTACATGGGAAAGAATCAAGTATTCAGTTTAGGAAACATCAAAATTTCTTTGTTCCTAAGCTCTGACAACAGGGAAACAGAAACCACATTTCTCTTCCCCAAAGAAGGTTAGCTGGACAGGTTGACCATCAAAGTCCTTAGAGTTTGCAAATACCTCTCTCTAAAAAATGAACTGCAAATAATGTGGAATGTTGGAGGGGATGTGGGAAAACTGGGACACTGATACATTGTTAGTGGAATTGTGAACACATCCAGCCATTCTGGAGAGTGATTTGGAACTATGCTCAAAAAGTTATCAAACTGTGCATACCCTTCGATCCAGCAGTGTTTCTACTAGGCTTATATCCCAAAGCAACGTTAAAGAAGGGAAAAGGGATCTGTATGTGCACAAATGTTTATGGCAGCCCTCTTTGTAGTGGCCAGAAACTGGAAACTGAGTGGATGCCCATCAATTGGAGAATGGTTGGGTAAATTGTGGTATATGAATGTTATGGAATATTATTGTTCTGTAAGAAATGACCAACAGGATAAATACAGAGAGGCTTGGAGAGACTTACACGAACTGATGCTAAGTGAAATGAGCAGGACCAGGAGATCATTATATACTTCAGCAACAATACTATATGATGATCAATTCTGATGGACCTGGCCATCCTCAGCAATGAGATGAACCAAACCAGTTCCAACGGAGCAGTAATGAACTACGCCAGCTATACCCAGAGAAAGAACTCTGGGAGATAAGTGTGAACTACTACATAGAATTCCCAATCCCTCTATTTTTGTCCTCCTACATTTTTGATTTCTTTTACAGGCTAATTGTACACTATTTCAAAGTCCGATTCTTTTTGTACAGCAAAATAACTGTTTGGACATGTATACATATATTTTATTTAACTTATATTTTAACATATTTAACATGTATTGGCCAACCTGCCATCTTGGGGAGAGGATGGGGGGAAGGAGGGGAAAAGTTGGAACAAAAAGTTTGGCAATTGTCAATGCTGAAAAATTACCCATGCATATAACTTTTAAATAAAAAGCTATAATAATAAAAACAAAATAAATAAGCTGCAAGGTAGTAGGTCCCATTTATATAATGACTTAGCACTGAGGTAGGGGGACTAGAATGCACTATTTGCCTCTTTTTGTTTCTCAGTTCCTCTGAAGTTTAACCCAAATATCATCTCTTTTCATCATTCTCAGATGTCTCATTTTCCCCCAGTTTCTGATAAAGAAAGGGCCCTTCTCCTTGCCCAGATCCCTCTCTCTGTTTCTATTTCTTTGTCTCTGTGTCTGTCTGTCAGTCTGTCTCAATCTTTCTTTCTATCTCTTTATCTGTCTTTCTCTCTGTTTCTGTCTTTCAGTCTCTGTCTCACTGTGTGTGTGTGTGTGTGTGTGTGTGTGTGTGTGTGTGTACATGTGTGAGTTTATCCCTCTCTCCTCCAATTTTTGGTCCCTTCCCTATTACTTTTAAACTTATCCAACTCTCTTCTATCCTTTGACAGGGGGAATGAGTCAAATTGTTGCTGAATAATATATGTATGTGAGTATAATTTCAAACATGCAAAAAAAAGTGATTTTCCATAGGTAAAGCTCTGTCCATGTCACTCCCTCATTTAGTAAACTCCAGTAGCTTCTAGTGGTACCCCTGTATTAAAATATAAATTCATTTTTATTTTTAAAATCCTTCTCAGTCTGGCCTCCTTTCTAGCCTCATGGCATTATTCACCCTGCCACATTCTACTATCCAGCCAAACTGCATACAATAACTTACACAATGCCTCTGCATTGGCTATTCCACCCCAAAACTAGGAATAAATTCCCTCCTCTCCTCATCTTGACTTTATAGAATTGCTCTCTCCCTTTAAGAAGCAGCTTAAACACAACCTTCTATTTGAAATCTTTTCTGATTCACCCAACTACTAATGCCTCCCCTTTCTAACTACCTCATATTAATTTCTATTTAATTTCTTTATATTTATTTTAAAATATAATTATTATCTACCCAGACCAAATGTAAACTCCTTGAGAGTAGGGACTGTTTATTCTTTTATCACCTATTTTATCTGAGTACCTAGAAGGTACTTTAAAATGCTTGTTGATTGATTAATTGGGTA
Source organism: Sarcophilus harrisii (assembly GCF_902635505.1). Classification (NCBI taxonomy): domain Eukaryota; kingdom Metazoa; phylum Chordata; class Mammalia; order Dasyuromorphia; family Dasyuridae; genus Sarcophilus; species Sarcophilus harrisii. The sequence goes on from NC_045427.1 coordinate 300,953,712, forward strand.
TTGTCAGTGATTGATTATGCCCAAGTCTTGATTAGTTTAAATAATGAATTCCTCAAAGTGATTGAATTATTCAATATCAAACTGCATATTTCATTTTAGCTATAAGAAATTATGACAATTTACAGAATTATAACTTTGAATAGTGCTGATTCAAATACAGGTGACCACTTCAGAAGGATTCATTTTTAGTATTAATTTGGTTTTTCCTTCTAAAACTAAACACCGTATTTGAACTCATATTCATGAGTTCATGAGTTCATATTGAACCTTTTCTTAGAATAAAAAATCTATTAAAACATATATAAAGATCTAAAGATTGCTAGATGGTATAGTGGGTAGAGCATCAGACCTGGCACCAAGAAAACCTAAGTTCAAATTTGACCCCACAATAGCTGTGTGATCCCAAGCAAGTCAGTTAGCTCTATCTGCCTCAGTTCTTAACCTGTAAAATGAACAGAAGAAGGAAATGACAAAACACTCCAGTATTTTTTGCCAAGAAAACCCAAAAATGGGGTCACCAAACTGAAACAACTGAACAACAAAGATCTAATATCTCAAAGTCAGTTTTCCAAACTCTGCATTTAAATACACCTTCCTGGAATATGACCAGGAAATAAGGTCAGCCAGTCTCATTGAATCAGGAATATTGATGTTATTTTCCTGATTTCCAGTGTGACATTCTCATTTATCCTTAGTTATCAAATGTGTGTCTCTGTATTATAAAGGTTATGGGAAGGAATTAGTGTCTGTAAGGGCTTAAACCATCAACCAGATATAATTTAACCTACTTTCTATGGCAAAGTCAGTCTCCTAGGACAAACATCTTTCCTACCAGACTCACATGAGTTAAAGCTACTCAACCTTCTTTTTAAAAATCTAAATTTATTTTTAAAAATAAGATTCAACCACTTACTTCAACTCTAAACAAGACCTCACATCCAAAACCAATTTTAGAAAGAATATAGAAAATAGGGTTCTGGCAGTGCAAACCAGTAATCTCCATCTGATCATAAGCTATAGGCTTATTCACTTAGCATTTTTTAAATGGAAACAATACAGTAAAGGCAAGTGATGAATTCCCCCCCACCCTTCCACCCCTTTAGTTTTCTTCTTATCAATCCCCTTTCAGAAGCTCCACTAGGATTTGGGGACTATCTCATTTTCTGATTTCCCTGAGGTATTTCATTCTTCCATTAACACTCCCCCTCACCCCCTCCCCACTCATTCTCTTTCCCCATGAATACATTCAATGCTCTTTTCTTTACAGTTGGATAACTAGATTGCAGGAGAGTGGAGGGGTGTTTATCTCTGTTCATCATAGAGATGCACATGACCATACAATACAAAGCATCTTACCCACGTACAGCTGAGGCTGGCAGGCTCTATACAACACACACCACTGTCTCACTCTGTCCCCAAGTTTATAGACTTTTGGCAATAGCTTAAACATTCAAAAGCTGGGTCGTTTTGTGTTGTGTTGTCACCACACAGATGGAATATCAGTTTATCAGATTCAGAAAGAGAATATTAAAGACCAAATAATAGACTGTTTCCATACAACTACTGCTGTCTTCACCTCCCCTTGTGGTAATTGCATTATTGCTAACTAACTGAGATTGCTACTTTCTGCTTAGTTACACACACACACACACACACACACACACAAGAACACTCATTTTCCCCTTTTTATTTACTATTGCTAACCACCCTCCTCCCCATGACCCAGTAGACACTCAACCTCACAAGACATTAGTGTATTGGGACCTTGAACTCTAAGTGTAGAAAACAGATCCTTCCCTTCAATACATCCAGAGTTTAAGTGAGGTAAAATAACCCAGGATCTCCAAAGCAATTCCACAATTATAGACTTCCTTTTTTAAGAGGTACAAAGAGATAGGGATGAGGAGAAAAGGGAATGTACTTTTGACATTTGACTTTTTGTTCTAAAAGTTAGAACCTTAGAAGGTTATTCTAGTTGAATTAATTCATATTTTTATCTGGGTTTCCTGTTCTATTCATTCCAATTTGATTTTTCTAATGCCTTCTTCAAAGGCAAAGGCAAAAGACAAATACCAATAACAATGCCTAATGCTTCATTGCTTTTGAGTCTGTATTATACAGATTTTGGACAGCTAGGTGGTACAGTCACAAACATCTTGGTTAGAAGTCAGGAAGACTCAGCTTTGTGAGTTCAAATCTGCTTTCAGGTACTTACTAGTTGTGTGACTCTAAGCAACTCACTTAACCCTGTTGGCCTCAGTTTCCTCATTTGTAACATGATCTGTAGAAGGAAATGGAAAACTACTCTAGTACCTTTGCCAAAAAAAAAAAAAACAAACAAACATATCGAGTCATGAAGAGCTGGACATGATTGAAAAGCAACAATACAAATTTTATTTAGAATGATCTAATTTCTTTTAAATATGAGCAAAAAGAGAAAAGGATCATAGATTTTGAGTGGAAGGGATATCAATGTCACCTCTATTATTCTTTATTTTACAACTTAGAAAACTGAAATACAAAGGACTTAAATGAATCCCCTAAAAGGAAACAGTTAAGTAGCAGAGGCAGGATTCAGAGGATTCCAATTTCAGAATCTGGATCTTTCTACACTATCATTCAGTTTAGTACTCTATTTCATTTATATTTGTAGTATTTTTGAATTTCTTAACATATCTCACATGTATAGCGTTTAATTTAATTATATACATATATAATTTAATTTAAAAGAATTAAAATTCTTTTAAGAGAATTTATCAATGCCTTTGTTCATACCACTCACTTCTGGAAATACTCTCTGCCCCATCCCACCATTGAGCCCTTCCTTGTAATAAAGATAAAAACAATTAGCAAAAACATAGGATGCCATGATCATATCTGGCAAGACCTTATTTGTCCCCCACTACTCTGACCTGAATAGAGACAAATAGTTCCTACAAAACAAAACTACAGGATTGTTTGCATTTTGTTTTTCCTCAAATTTTGTATTTTCCCTTTTTACCATATCTTTTTCCCCCCTCAGTCAATTGGAGTTAAGTGACTTGCCCAGGATCACACAGCAGGGAGTGTTAAATGTCTGAGGTCAAATTGAACTCAGGTCCTCCTGACTTCAGGGCTAATGCTCTATCCACTGCGTCACATAGCTGCCCTTTTTTTTTTTTTTTTTTTTTTTTTAACCATATCTACACAATGCTTATCTTAGTGTGAGGAACATAGAAATTGTGAATAAATGTTATACTGAACTGAAGGAATGTTTTTTAAAGTATAAATTCCAGTATGGAGCTTTATTAAACCCTTCCAATTGTCAGTTCTCTCCTCCTCTGAAATTATTTTGTATATATCTTGTGTTTATCTCTCAAGATATAGGCTGTTCCTTCCAGTAGATATAATCATTTTTAGGGCAAGAGTGCTTTGGCTGTTGTCTTTGCATCCTTAGCATCTAGCCCAGTACCTGGCCCACATATTAGGCATGTAATACATGTTTGTTGAATTGAATTCAATTAAAATTCATTGTATAATTTATACAATACAATATAATGTGCATAATAAGGTCAGAAACATAATACTTGTCTGTTTAATTTACAAAGTTTTGAATACAGATATCTCTTTTACCCCTCAACATTAAGGCATTTATTAGGCACGTGCTATTTGCAAGGAACTATACTGGGCACTAGGGGAGACATGAACATGAACCAGATGGCATGTAACTTTCTTAAACTTCTACTATAATCTGGTAAAGGAAAGATTCTGGACAAATATATGCAAGTTATTCTTGAAGACATTAATATAAAGAGCTCCCTCCACCAAGGCAGATTGGGAACTCCTCTCTAATACAATCTTACAGAAGTACCTGGGGCACTGAAACTTATCTATAGCAAATTTTCTTAAACTGTGGGTAAAGATTCTGTGTAGTGTAACTGAATGTGTGTCAGGAAATTATGAATTATTGTCAATAAATGTTTGATTTGTGCACCTATTTTATATACCTATGCACACAGTCATGTTAAAATTTATTAGACAAAAAGGAGTTTCAAGGGAAAAAAGTCGAAGAAGTCCTGATCTATACTAACACAAATAATATAGACCAGAGGCAAGACTTTAATTCTTTCTGACACTAAGGTTGGCCCTCTCTCAGTTACACCATCCTTCCTCTCTTACATAAATATGCATAAATAATGATAACTATAACCAAAATCAATGTGATAAATGAAAAAAAAGAGTAATAAACATATACAAGAAGTTATGAGAAATCAGAGAAGGAAAGGTCACTTTTGTTTGGGAGTGAGAGACAAACAATTTTGACTTAGTAGGCCTAAAAGGGTAGGTAAGACTCCAGGAGTCAGCAATGTTGAATTAATCAATCTAGTTAATCATACAATTTTAGAGCTGGGACAGATGGATCCAAGACCCTTGTTTCTTAGGTGGAGAAACAGCCCCAGTATCATACAAGAAATAAGTGGCAAATTTAAGACTTGAATTCAACTCTTCTGAGGTCAAATTCAGTTCCTTTTTGCCCCCCACTATTCCAAACAATGTATTTTTAAGACTGAAAAGGTTAGTTCCTTTGGCCATCCTTTACATGATCCCTTTAGCATTACATGACATAGAGCTGACAGAATTTATAGATTCTGAATATGATGCTAGAAAAATCACCACACAGCAATCTTGTCAGAAAGAAACAAAAAATTGAACAGGGAGGTGGGATATAGATTGAGAGAGTGATGATGGTGAGAAATGAAAACTCATCTAATATTTCCAGTGACTTGTTTGATATGAATAGCTCTAGGAGTAATGATTGACCATTTAACACAGCTCTTACTTTTAAAGTGAAATAACACCTTTCAGCTTGAATGGAAGCAACTTCCTTCTATCCAGTGCTTGATACCCAATAGTGGCAACCCCTATTAATTCAATTAATCATTTTGATTGATGTTTACCTATACTGTTTCTTACATACACTCAGGATCAATTATCAAAATCATCATCATCATCAATAATCTATTTTGCGCAGCATTTTGTGGCTACAAAGCTTTTTTTCTTAATTACCTGATTCTCACAAAAGCCTTATCACAACATTATCTTACAATTAATAAGATCAGAGCTCAAGTGACATATTCAAGGTCACAAAATGCATACATGATTAAACTAAATCTAAAGTTCTTTTCATTATACCATGGCATCATCAGTCAAACTTTACTCTCCACAAATATAAAAAATGGTAGGTAATAATGTGTGATTTCAAGACTACTCATCAAGATCTTTCCTAATGGAATATCCATGAGTCTTGGTGTCAACTCATTCTCTTCTGAAAACAACTATTAAAATGTAGATGCAAAAGTATTAATTACTTGGATGGATGAATGAAGTGGAGAGACATAGGGATAAAAGGAGGGAATAGAAGAGCTGGATAAGTCAACATGGAATATTAGGGAGCTTAGGCTAAGGTGGGATAGAAACAGCAAACAAGGATGATAGGAGGACATCCTAAAGAGAAGCCTTTCATGTTAAAGACAAACTTTACCTAGTTGTCAATTCTTTTTAGGTAGAGGTAGATCCTAAATAATATTAAACTACATACCAGGTAGGCCGTGAAAAGTATTTTTTAACAAACCATCCTAGGGTGACCTGAGTCAGGATACTGGATCCAAGATACTCATTTCTGTGTTCTGAATCATTCCTGGAACCCCTAGGAACCCCAAAATATTTATTTAAGAAATGTGGGATTCTAAATGGATAGTCTAAATGCTATGAAGATAGCAGAGCCTGCTGACTTTTTTATGCTCCAAATATTCCCAGCAATTGAGGGAAAATGTTAATGGTTCAGACAGAAGTCCCTTGCCTGGGGCTCCTCTGATTAATGCTAGACAACAGAAATAATTTCTTTGTGCCATCTCCCCCTAAAAACTGATACTGCATTATATCCTTTGTGTGTATTATATTAATTGTGTATATTTATATATTTCCACATATGTTCCTAAATCTTTGCCCCATATTTAATATCCCCAAGAGATTATAAACTTAACCCGTGTTCTACAATAAAATAACCTAACAGGTTAAAGAAATAAAAAGACAAACTAAATCAGTAAGGAGTCTGAATTATAGAATATGTAAAATGTAGTTTTGTTATTTTCAAATAAATGCTGTAATGCAAACAACACAAATCATTGCTTAATCAAGATCCTTAGGGGACCTGCTTTAATGAATAGATGT